>NC_056733.1:1952156931-1952456931 GCF_019279795.1 Protopterus annectens
AGTGTGGGTAAGGTAAATATGAGTGGATACTAATGCAAAATCTTTCATTTCATTTTATTTTATTTATTTGATGTTTGTTTACTGGGATAGTCCATCTGGGTGCTTGCACTTTTTCAGTGGATCCCCAAAGAAAAAAGCCCCACAAATTACAGTTTGCAAAACATGCATCATAAGACAAAGACATCAACTTATAACATAAATATATATAACTCAGCTGTTATATAAACAGGAATACAAATGGAATTAAAAAGGTCAATACAGTTGTTCAGTTTAAGAAATTAACAAGTTAAACAGAGAGTTATTCAGAGTTTTTACAAGGATAGTACTTTTGGTACATGAGTATTTACAAAAACTATATTTACAAGTTTGTTTCCAAGTTTCCTGCTCTTGATTAATTAGATAGTTAGAGTAATGTTGTAGTAGAGCATTCACAGTGGTTAGCCAGGGGTTATGCAGGAGCATAGCCAGGATTTAGTTGGTTTTTGAGAAGTATTTTGAATTGTGAGTGGTTAATGGTTGTTATGATATGTTGGGTGATAGAGTTCCAAGTTATGGAAATCTGATTAGAATATAGCGAGTCACCATGGTAGTTGTTAGCTTTTGTTACTTGTAGTAGAAGTTTATTTGAGGATCTTAGCCGTCTCTTGCTAGTTTGAGATTGAAGAATGTTGCAGAATGCTGATCATTTTTCTGGCTGGTATACTATGTCATGGGCTGTGGTTAGTTGTGTGAGAGTTAGGAGGTTGGGTAGTTCAAGTGAATTGAGCTGGCACAAGGCAATACAGTGATGGGTTTTATATGGAGAGTTTCTGGCAAATGTGGCAATTTTATTGTAGCAGGCTTCTAGTTTAAGATTGGTCTGTTTTTTTTTCAGGTTGTTGAAAATGGCAGAAGCATAAAGGAGGGTAGACAGTAGATGTGTACTGGCAATGGATTGTCTTGTAGAGTTGGTGAGGTATGATTTCATTCTATATAAACAGCCTAGTTTAAAGCGTAAAGGAGGGTAGACAGTAGATGTGTCTTGGCAATGGATCGTCCTGTGGAGTCAGTGAGGTATGATTTAATTCTGTATAAACAGCCTAGTTGAATATAGACTGTTTTTATAGTGAGAAATAGGTGTTTGTCAAATTTCAAGTTGCTGTCTATAGGGAGAGCAAGTAGCTTAGTGTGTGTGACTGGTTCTATTTTAGTGTCATCAGCTGAGTTTATTTGGATGGGAGATTGTAGGTCAGGGGTTTTGTTGTTTGAGAAGATCATAAGTTTAGTTTTTTGGGGATTTAGGATTAGCTGGTAGTCTGAGAGCCATGATTCTACTGCTGTGAAAGAGATATGGGTTGTTTTTTTGCAGGCTGGATAGAGACGGGGCTGTGCAGATGAGTGTGGAGTCATCTGCATATTGTATGACTGTGGCAAGGAAGGATTTTGCAAACAATAGATATATCTCACAGGTGTATAGGAAAAAATGTTTTTCCAGTTCCTATCTATATATTGAGAGTAACCCCCCCCTCCTCGATACAGAAGAAAAATATACTAAAGGGTCAGATGGTACAGGCTGCCTGTATGACATCGGTTAATGAGGACCTGGAGTGTGAATTAGAGTACATTGGGAATTTGCTTCTGGAGAGAGGGTACTCTGATGATATTATAAAAGTGTTTAAAGAGGAAATATTACTAGGTTGGGAGAACAAATATCTTCCGTTATTGGATAAGTCTGTTTTGGAGGACAACTGGGATGTAAGTGTAAACAAAGATAAGGGATTAAATAATGAATGTTCTAACGTACCCTACCTTGTGATAACATATAATCAAGACACAGGAAGGATTCAGAATATTATTAATAAATATTGGGAGTTATTTGGTAATATGCCAAACAGGTTAAATGTGTTTAATAGACCCCTAAAGTTTAGTTTCAAGAGAAATTTTAATTTGAAAGAAATGTTCAAAAGTGGGTTAACATATATGCAGGACTGAGAGGGAAAGAAGGTTGAAATGTTTAAGTGTGGTAGATGACCACAATATATATTTATAGCCAATAGAGAAGAATTATGGATACCTGTTCCCCGCATTAGATGTTGCGCATTATGATATTATAATTGTTCAACTAAGGGGGTAGTGTATATTGCATATTGCACATCCTGTTGGGCATTTAGGGCCTTGTTGGCTAGGCTTACTTAGGCTCTTGGGCCGATAGCCTAGTACCTGCCTATGAACCTATAGGAAATGGGTCTAAATTAGAACACCGAACATTCAAAATGTCGAGTGTTCTAATATCGAACCCTAGCAATCAAAAAAAAATGCATTGAACATTCGGAACAGCAAATTTTTTCCTAGGGAAACAAATTGCTGTTCCAAAACACATACACACAAAACAAGCACATCAAACAAACAGCAATCCACACACATACACCTAAACTATAACACCTAACACTACACTAAACTATACAAACACCATTAACTATCCACTTACCTTAACCCATACCCTAACGCTAAGGTCCATCACTATCGCACAGTCACCTCTCCCGCACCCTAACCCTAACTCACCTAACCTGCCCTAACCCACACGTGCATACAATTACACACTTACCTGACCCGTGCCCTAACCCTAACTCACCTAACCCGCCCTAACCCACACGTCCACACAATCGCACACGTACCTGAACCCGACCCATAACTTTCCACCAGAGCACTGAAAATACCGAAGCAACAGAAACAGACTACCAAATTCTTTCCCTAGGAAAAAATTCAGTTTCCTGTTACTTCGATATTTTCAGCGTTTGCTGAAAATGGGTTGATATTAGAACACCCGACATTTCAAATGTTCGGTGTTCTAATATAGACCCTAGGAAATACACCCTGGGGATAGCTTCTGTGGCTCTACTCAATAGGGGCACAGGAAATTAACTTTCTTTGGTGGTGTAAGGCAGGGAACCTTGTTGGCTAGGCTTACTTAAGCCCTTGGGCCAATAGCCTAGAACCTACCTATGAACCTACGTAGGTAAGACAAAACTTAGTTTGAAACAAAGAATCTATGAACACACATATGAAATAAGTAGAAAGAAGGAGGCAAATGCCCTATTTTGACATGTGTGTTAAAGCAGATTTTAAGTTTTGGCTTTTAGAGACAGTAAAACCACAAGAAAGGGGGTGGGGACTGGGAATCCAGGCTGGAATTCTGGGAATTAATTTGGCAATTACACCTGGACATCTGTGTACACCCCAGGACTGGATGATCATATCTCATTGACAACAGCCCTAAAGTTAAAGGCTAAAAACCTGTAAGACATGGTAACATCATATTGAAAAAGTGAAATTTTTAAATGTGTTTTTAGTGTTTTTATATGTGCAAAAATGGTAGGTTATACAGGGGAACATTAATACATTTATAGTAAAATTGTCAGTATGGGAGTTTTAAGGGGTGTCATTTTATGTCATTAAACAATGAAAAAGGAGTTGTGGCTTTAAACTGGTGACAGGATGTTATGGAAAATTGATTCTAATGAAGTTTCCTGTTGGAAGACAAAAGCGCTAAATCCTTGTTGTTGTGGCATATGAATAAACCTTTTACTACATTGTGAGCTATGTTTTTTGTCACCAGATTTTTGGCCTTTGAGTCTGGGATTGCCTTTATTGGTGATGAGCTGTTACTAGCTGGAGATTGTGTGATTAATGATTGTAGCAAGGTTACTAGCAGTATGTAGTGTATTGGTAAATATGGTAAATAGGAGTGGACCTAGGATGGAGCCCTGTGGTACTCCTGAAATGACTGGTAGCAGTGGGGAGAGTTCACTTTGCCATTTTACAGCTTGTTGTCAGTCTGTTAGGTAGCTATGGAACCAAGTAAGGGGAGATTTACTTAGGTTTCTATAACTAGAGTTCAGTTACAAGTTTTTGATAAGAGGCAGTGTCAAATGCTTTTGTATTTCTAGGAAAACTGAGTTAACTATTTGACCATCATTTCTGAATTTGTTAATGGTATTAGTAAAGTATAAAAGGGCTGTGGTAGTACTGTGGTGTGGCTGGAAGCTGTGTTGGGTGTTGGTGAGGAGGTTATTGAATAGAAGTTGTTTCCTGAGTTGGAAGTGGATGCATTTTTCAAGGACTTTGGATAGGGGTTAGAAGATAGCAATTTGGCCATAGTTAAAGATGTCTGTTCAGGTACTTACTTTGAGAAGAGGTATGATGTAGGAGATTTTCCAAATTTTAGGAACATACTGTTCTTTTATTGAGCACTTTATCAGGATGGACACTGGGTAGGCTAAGGTGCTAACAGCTATCTTGAGTTATTCGGTCGGCAGGTTGTCCAGAGCTATGGAGGTTGGTTTAAGTTTGCTTAGCATCTTTTTTATGCTACTGATTTGAATGGGATTAAATTAGAAGGCCTTGGGAGTTATGTTAGTTGCAACAGGAGTGGTCGGATGTTTGTTACTGGAGGTTTTGGTTAGGTTTAGAATGGAGTTTATGAAATAGTTATTAAATTGGATGGATATACTATCTGTTGTATTTATACTGGTGACTGTTGGGGTTGAAGATTGACCTGGATGCAAAAGTTGATTTATGGTGGCCCATAATTCCTTATGGTTGTTTTGGTATTTTAGTTGAAATGTTATGGAGTACTGTTTTTTGTCATTTTTTTACCTCTTTCTTGGTTTTATTTTTGAGTTGTCCATAATAGTCTAAGGTGGCCTGGATTTTGTTATTTGGTATTGTGGAGAATATAGTGCTAGGGATGCATGAAATTCTTATATTTTATTAGTTAGTGTCAAAGGAAAAAACTTCAAAGACCAATACACGTAAGGATCAGTTAAGGCACATTTAATAACTTGCAGCAAGGAGACAAAAACATGCAAATACAAGATTTTGCCTAACCACTAACAGGAAGTATGCTATTCTTATACTGTTTTACAAGACATGGCCTTCTATAGCTGACATAATCAAACACAACTTTCAATATTGTTCTACAGCAGATGTTACTCAGATTTTCTGCTGACATGACTAGATTTGTGAGAAACTTTTTGAGAAAAACAACCTGATCTTGGTGGGCACTAGCCCGTTACAAGCTACTATTGTATAGTTCTAATGCATGTGTTACATTTCAAGGTACTTTCTAGCTCAGACACAGGCAAATGCTGATTGCAGTTCATATTTTCAAGCAGTCTTTGTTCTAATTATCTATAGCTTCTGCAGCTGTGTATTTTCTCACAGCACAAGCGGAACTCCTTGTCTGAGTTTCATAACATTTATACAAGTGGTATTGTTCTATTCATTATTTTCCTGACACAAGCAGAAATCATCTGCTTCTCAGTAAATTTCCAAGGCATAATCAAAGACTTTAGCTGCGCATATTTCATGACAATACAAGGTCAGAAAGCATCTGCAATTTGTACAGATTTATGCAGTATGAAATAGAATAAATGTGTTAACCCTTTTCAAGCTCTAAATGCACTAAGCATATTAATAATACATACATTTAATACATATTTTTCTGACAGTTAGGCTCCTGAGGTCCATGTTTAGGAGTAGGAGGTTGGACGTGTTGTGGAGTAGGTTGGAAATATTCAAGGCATTGTGTGTGTATGGTACATGTGGTCTGTATTGGGTTGAATTAGGGCTTAGCTTTGGGTGGACACTTCCACTCAGCTTAATGTTTGATTTTAAGTGTGTTGAGGGATTTGAATACTTGTGCATTATTTTGGTGTATTTGCAAAGTAATTTGGGCTGCAGTATTTTAATGTAAGTATCTGTACAAAAATAGAGCTGTTTTAGAAGAATTAAAGAGACTAGGTGCTATGGGGAAGTATAGTTCTTTAGTATGTAGGGAAAAGAGTTTTGATGTGTTGGATGAGATATAGATGGTTAGAGGGTAGTCCTGGTAGGATGTTAGTGTGGATAGTATAGAGAGGAGAATTATAAGAGGTATGTGCAAGAGAATCATAGTGGGAAGACGAATATGTGGGATATGTATGGTGTTAGTTGTAGGCTGTAGTGTGTCAGGTTAATATGATTTGGAAGTGGATTGGGTACTTAGGTAGGGCGTGGAGTAGTGAAGGGAAAAGGTGGGAGATTAAGTGTTGAGAACTTAATGAGATGGGTGGTATTAGGTTGCTGGGAGTCATGTTCTTATAGGGTTTTACTGGTTGATTGTAAGTGGTGGGAATGGTTCGTTTAGGTTAAATGTATGAATATTGGGGTGGGTGAGAATTGGGGGTAGGGTATGGAAACAGAGCAGGACAGACCTTGTCTGCGGTAGCTGAGTTCAAGAAAACAATCAATAAGCACTTTATTATTTAATAAACAAGCATAGAGGTACCATGCTCCAGTAAGAAAGCTGAAGAAAGGTATGATTCAGTAAAAGTAGTTAGAACACACTGATCTGGTTGCTACGGTGTAGAAAAAATGAAAAAAAACAGTGAAGGCTGTAAGTAATCCTTGTCAATGGCTACTCAGAGGAAAACAAAAGAAGAGAAAGAGAGTGGATGGGAGGGAGTCTCAGGGAGTCCCGATGATGTACTTTAATTACTAAAAGGGTTGCAGGTGTTACTTAATAGTTTAGGTTTTCCCACGTACAATAGTTGGAGCAGTTGTGATCTCTGGTAAGTCCCAAAAAGCAAATTTAGATGACAGAGGAGTTTTTGTTGCAATTTGCAGGGAGATTCAGTTCGTGGGCATAAACTTCAGATTTATCACCTAGGGGAAGGGGGAGAGAGTGAGATAAGTGAAGTTTAGAGTGCATACAACTAAGGAAATCTGATTTAAGAAGTGCAAGTAGTAGTGAGAGTGTAAAGGTCAGGGTAAAAGGAGAGGGAAAGAAGGAGGTGGAAATTAGTGGGTAGCAGCAGTGAGCAGAGAAAAAAGATATACACTGAGATCAGTAGTTTATTTATCTAGGTTGTTAAGATAGTAGGAAAATGTTCTGGGTGTAAGGGGAAATAGGCAAAGTAAGAGACTGTAATAAATACAGTGCAGAGTGAACAAGAGAAATCAGTGAAAAAGCAGTTAATAGTTTAAAACATATTCAGCATAGCATCATTTGTAACATTCCAGTATTGGGTTAAACAGTTGTACTAAACAATGCAGCTGAGGGATGTAATAAGTACCACATTGCAATATATGTGCTTGTTTCATTCTGTAAATACCAGGTAGTTGACAGCTTGCTTGGACAATAATTACTTATGAGAATCTGATTAAATTCTATAAACAACAAAAAACAATTATGTTTACTAGCTAAACGCAAGGCTATCAACATGCAGTCAATTCAGATAAGGTATGTTTACCTTACCAAATATGTGCTAAGCTGGAAGGTAGCAGTGAGACTATAGAAGTTGTTTCTGTACACATATCTTTAACCTGAGATTAATCATTGACTATATAAACAACATAAAACATAATGTTTCCACCAAATATAACATAGGTTATCATTAGAAGCAGATAAATATCCATCTTAATATAATTTTAACAAATTGACCAGCTGTTACAGTGCTATGCCTCTACTTGCTATTACGTTCCACCTGGATAGCTTAATACTACAGATTACGACTATCTTAACTAGAACAGAATGCAATATTATATACCTTAATTCTTCTTATACATTTTGTAGTGCTAAATAAATCCTGTAGTTAATGTCAGCACATCACTCGTAGCCCCTGGGACAAAAGGAAAGTAAGAATTGAAAAAATATGGTGCAAGATGCTAACAGTGGGTTTTAAAGAATGCAAAGGGTCATGGGAGGAAGTAGGAACACCTGCACCTTGGCCGTAATATCCACCAATCATAAATCAATATTGTGATAGAGTAATTAGTGCCGGACCCTGGTCACAGCAGTGGAGTTCAAGAAAACAATCAGTAAGCACTTTATTTAATAATGAAGTATAGTGATACCAAGATCTTATAAGAAAATTGAAGAAAGGTATGATTCAGTAAAAGTAGTTAGAACACACAGATTTGGGTGCCACAGTATAGAAGAAGTAAAAAAAAAGTGAAGGCTGTAAATAATCCTTGTTAACAGAGAGAGTAAAAAAGAAGACAGTGGATGGGAGTGAATCTCAGGGAGTCCCAGTGATGTGCTTTAGTTACTAAAGGGGATGCAGGTGTTAATTTATATCTTAGGTTTTCCCACGTACATTAGTTGGAGCAGTTGTGATCTCTAGTGGGTCCATGAAAGCAAATTTAGATGGCAGAGGTATTTTTTGTTGCAGTTTGCAGGGACATTCAGTTGGCATGCATAAACATCAGATTTACCATCTTAATTCTGTTTATATATTTTGCGGTGCTAAATATATCAAGTAGTTAATGGCAACACATCACTGGTAGTCCCTGGGACAGAAGGAAGGTAAAGATCAGTAAGAAATTGTAATGTAAGGTTTGGCATTGGTACTTGTGTGTGTTTGTGTTTGCGTATCTGTGTGTGTGTTTGTGTGCATGTGTGTGAGTGAGTATTTAGGAGTTTGAGTTAGAGTAAGGACTAGGGAAGAAAAATGTATTGATTGGGTACTGGTGTGTTTGAGGGGTGTGTTTGTCTGTCTGTGTCTATCTTGTATAATGGTACTGTTAGGGGAAAGTACATTTAATGTCCTGATGTATTAGCACTTAGGTTCATAGGATCATAAGTGTTAGCTAGGCTAATGACTACAATTGTCTTTTTAAGTCTAGCCATGCAACCCAAATCTCTGACAAGTTCTGGTACCCTTGATACGTGTAAGCAGGGGCTTGGGAGAGGAAACTTTTACAAGCAGAGGCCTGGGAGGTGAACTTTTCAGAAATTGACTGCATCCATTAGAGACTTAGGTGCCAAGCCAGGTATGAATTTCCTGTTCCCCATCCAATTGTTCAAGTTACATTTGAATTAGGTTAGGGAGGAACTCTACTTCACATGGATATGGAGCCTGTTCCTGAGACCTGATAGTCTGTGGGATATATACCAGTCTCTCCACATCCTATTAATATCACAGGCAAGGTTTAAGTCTTTAGAAAGGGTAATTTTTGTGCTGTTTGTTTTGTGTATATGCCTGATGTCCATCAGAGTGGGGTATGATGATGTCTTGCATGCAAGGCATAGATTGCCCCTCAACAGCCTGTAGGAGAGAGAGTACAAGTATAGGGCCTTGAGGCAGTCTGCATAGGTCATTTTACTCACTCCCTGCAATCTTTTAGTAAGGAACCTTGGAGAAGGGATGGGTAACTTCCAAAAGGATACTATTATGCATGTCTTGGCATTTAGTTTTAGTCCATGTCTCTGACCCCAGTTGTTTGTCTGTGTCAGCCCTTCCTGTGGAACATTTGTGTCAGTGTGGTACTCAATGACAGCTCCTAATTTGCAATCAACTTCAAATTTAGTCAGCCTGAGACCATTGACATTGGTCTTTACTTCCCTTGTGACAGGCCTCTTTCTAGAGGTGGACTCCCCATTTCCAAATTCTTGGATCCTGTCTGTGAGCCAGATGGCTAGCCACTGGGTGACATACAGGTTTGTACTTAACTTCTTGATTTTGTCAATAATACTCGAGGGGTGTATTGTGTCAAATCTCTTGGTTAGGTCAAGGTAGGCAGTGTGAACTATTTTGCTCTCATCCATTGCTTTGGTGACCTTCTCAAGGAAGTCAAGCAGGTTTAGTAGGCACGATCTGCCCTTGATGAAACCAAACTAGGTTGGGTCCAATGTATAGATGTATACTATATCATTGTTGATCATCTCCATGATAATTCCTTCCATGGCTTTACATATAAGACTAGTGAGACACTCATAGCTCTGTAGTTTCCAGAGTCTGTAGATGGCCCACCTTTGTGCAGAGGGATGACAGTTGCTGTTCTCCATTCATGAGGCATGAAGCCTGTTTGAGGGCTACAGTTAAATAGCAATTTCAAAAGGACTGATAGGTCATGTTTCATGCTATTTAGAAGGCATCCTTGGCTATTGTCTGGGCCCATTGATGCAGTGTTCTTGGCCTTAGAGAGAGCATTAAAGAGCTGTTCCATAGTGATAGCAGGGGGAGTTATATTTGATGGTATTTCCTGAGGAAAGGTTGAGGGGGGAGAGAGGGGTAAAGTTGGGGCTGAATTTGTCTGCCAATAGGTTTGCTAAATCTTCTGGCTCAGTACAGGTGGCTCCATGTATAATGAGCTCTGCACACAATTGTGTATTGCTTTTGAGGTTATGAACATAGCTGAAGAAAGCCTTGTGGTTGTCCTTGGCCTGGGAGGACAAATTTACATCAAATTTGGCTTTGGTTGACTTTATTTGTCCTCTGAGTTGTTTGTTTAGTTTAATGAGAATGCTTTAATACTACTAGGTGCTGCACCTCCTAATTTTGGCCATGATTTTCCTCCTTCTGTTGTAAAGCCTATTGATTTCATGGTTCCACCAGAGTGGCTTGTTTTTTGAGTTAGTTCTGTACTTTTCCTGATCGGTAGAGCTGCCTATGTGCAGCTGTTCATGTGCTTGTATACAGTTTCTGTGAACAATTCTGCATAAGCAGCAGTGTACTCAGAGTTTATGGGGTCTTGAAAATTTCTCAGCTTATCATTTAATAGCAGGAAGTTAGCCTTAAATAGTTTCTAAATATTCCAGGGTTAGCTGGGGGTCCAGGTTTTATTTTTACTTCAAAAGAGACCATTTTGTGGTATGAACTTACTAAGGAAGACATTAAAGTAAGGAGTATGCATTATGTGCCCATATTAGTGAAGACCAGATCCAGTATGGTTGCACCCCTGGTTGGTGTATTGAAAATATGGTCCAGGGAGTTTGTGTTTACAAAATCCAGGAATCTCTGTGCCTGTATGTTTGGAGTTGTATGGGATTCCCAGTTAATGGTGGGGTAATTTAAGTCACCCATGAATATGGTATTGGGTTGGATGGTGAACGTTTCCAATAAGTTTAAATACGTGATATGGATTTCCTTTGTCATAGAGAGGACCTATAGCTTGCAAGGAAGTGGTATTGAATTTTGCCTATAGTGATTTGAACAAGGAGTAGCTCAAGTGGGTTGTCTTGTTTGACCAGCCTTGAAGTATGTTTATTTTTGATGTAAATCAAGACACCTCCACCTTTAGTCCCTGTCTCTGTAGACACACGTGTGTTAAGTGGTACAACAGGTTGTGTATTCAGTTGTTTTCTTTGAATATGTATCTACTGTTTTTTTAAGTTTGTTTTATATATGTGTGTATATATATATATGTTTACTATCAAATACTCGAAAGCTAGATGTATGAACGGTGAAAATGCTGACGCATAAGATCGACGTCATGCATACTAAGTAGGTTAAAAGATCGACACGGAAATTCGAAATTTCCATGTCAGTGTTAATGTCGACTTTTTTTGTTTTTGTTTTTAGTTGCTGAAGTGCCACAAATTGTGAACCTATAGTCCCAAGCTGTGCAAACCATTACAAAATATATTCCAAGTGCATTACAGAAACACAGCAATAATCCCATGTGATAGTGTCATATCCTTTTAGTCTCCTTGAAATACAAACTGAAACACTGCAATAGTAGTATACTCCCAACATATTCCATGCAAATCATGTTGCATCTCCATCAACAGTTGCCCAGACATCTAATATAGTTTATGTATTGCAACATTTGACACAGATGAATTTCCGAAATTATATGTACAAGCTCTACATACGCATCCTAAAAGCTGCCATGTTTAGCAGCAAGTTCCACAAAACCTTTAGGGGTCAAATCATTCCTCTTTTAGAGGAATCTGAGAAATACCTCCTCCCTGTCAACAAGGCATCTACATTTAAGCGATGAAGGTAGGCAACTCATCAGTCTAGCACACATATCCTCAACATGGTTCTGTTCCAAGCATATGACATGCAGCACATCATGTAAAAACAGCTGTTTCTTCCCAAGCAAACTCATCAACCTCCTATGCAAGCCCTCAGCACTATTTTGTGTGCGTGGATCTCCCAGGGTACATGTATGTGCTTGATTCCAGAAAGTTACTTCAAATAGTTGTGGTATGACTTTGGTGGAGGATTGCCTCATGCCACTTCTCCATGGTCTGCCCACCAAGTAACTGGTTTTAAAAAACTCATATAGAGGCTTTGCATGAGCAGGCATTTCACTCTGGATATGTTGGAATGTTTCCATGACATCATTTGGTGGTACAAACGCCAATGATGGTATTTGTTTACACAAAGACGCAAACTGGATATCATTGCCATATTCTACAGTAAGCTGCAACGTTTGTATCTGCTGCCATATAATTAGACAAAAATGAAACCAACACCCCAATGCATGTGACTCTACAAGATTTCATTTCACACTATTCACTGCAGCTTTCTCAAAATCACTCAACACTATTGCAGGCTTGAACAAAAGCCCATGTTCCTGACATAGTTGCAATAACAATCTCCAAAAATAGTCATATGTCTGTTCAGATTTAGATGTCAGTACACCATATACTGCTGGAAATACCTTCCCAGTGATATTCTCCTGCAGATTACAGTGCACAGTATAAAGCTGCTTGCATTATCGGGTGTTTAATGGGAATGTACTATCTATGAGAATTACTTCACTTGAATATAGTGTATGCAGGTTACTAACAGTTGTGATAATGACAGCTGGTGGAGTACTCTCGCTATAATCGTCACATCCTATTAGGAACGACCCTGACTTAAGTGGCAACATATCTGCTGTCAAATCCCTCAATATAATCCTTTCAGAGCTCTGAACGTCTCTGGACTTTCTGCGAAGTCTACGCATGGACTGTTTCAAGGCATCGGTATTGGGCAACACGGTCACTATATCTGCTGAGGTGCTTGCCATCACCTCAGATACTATTCTGCAAGGATCCTCCTGACAGGCTACAGCACATGTCTTGATATTACAGTGAACCTGTGCTTCCTCATACCTTTCTAAGCTAGGACCATGAAAATGGCCAGTAGTTTTTAGCAGCCTTTCTCCTTCGGGAATAGATTCTCCTACACAACAACACCAGCAGTTCCTGCTACCTCTACTTTTTTCCAAGTAGTACTGGTAGCCATCTATATTCAATAACTTTTTGCCTTTCTGGGTTTCAGTGGTGGTGTACATGGACACCACTATGCCTGGGGTTGTGTCTCTGATGTCCGACATAGTCACTATGGTAATATGACCTACATATAAATACATACATATGTCAAACTATGTGTGTATATATGCAACTATATTGCAATCTCGCACAATGCATGGCTCTGTTGCACTTACCAAGTATGTGCAGACGTTCAGTCTTCTAAATCCAACGACAGCTGTCTTCTAAGTAATGTTGCTGCCCTTTTAAGTTGTGCACTCCTGCAAAATACGCGCAGTTATATTGACATCACATCATTACAACAACATACATCTGTTCGACATTCATATGGCCGACTGCAGATCTTATACAGACTTATGACCGTTGATTAATGTAAGTTAGTTAACATGAATTTCGATGTTCTGAATTTCAGACAAATGACTGTCTGATATGTAAATTTAGATATTTCGATAGTAAACCATATATATATATATATATATATATATATATATATATATATATATATAGATAGATATATATATATATATATTATATTGCTTGTGTTTGAACGATTATTTCCTTCAGCTAACATAATCAGTTGCATGTCACTATTTTTCTTTACTCTAGAGATGGGTCACAAAGTGTTTTGGATTGTATTTTAGCTTGTTGATTATTGATATCAATTACTCATTGAGAAAGGTTTTTTAGAGTGAAAACATGATCTGTGGCAGTGCAGTAAATGAATGTTCATTTATCCTTTTGAGATGGAGATTTGCTTGATTAGATGCACTGCATACATTACACTCTACTCACTTTTTTTTTTTTGGGAACTCCATGCAAATTTATTAATGATCATGTGATTGTTTGAGAGTTGCTGAAGGCACTGCATATTTTCATTTGGAAATAAAGATTTTAGCAATGGGAGCTGCGTTGGCTTTAAATGTATTCAGGTCTGGATTCTTGGCTGATGATAATGTCAGCTGGCATCTTGTGGTTTCTGTAGCTGAATTTGGTATGCTATGTACTACTGCTCATTCTGCTGGATTGTCCATGCAGCCTAGTCTTCATCAGGCCTTTGCTACACTCATATAAAAGGCTAAAAATGTATGCATGGTTATTTGGCATGCTTAAAATTCCATGACATATCTAAAATTATATATGATTCTAGATTAATAAGTGTTTGTTGGACTTGGTGTTATTATGTGTGATACTCATTCTTTGTGTTTCACAATTCAGGTGGTTAGTTCTTGCATGCTTTTCAGAAACTGACTGCTATGATGCCATTCTACTTAATTTCAATGACAGTTTACAAAACTGTTTAAAGGAGAACCAGACACAAAAAACTGAAAATGTATGTTTTTCAGCTTATCTTGAACTTTTCTACATTACTATTGTCTCTGCATCAATGTAAGTGGTTATTATTATTTTCAAATTTGTTATATTCCGAAATTCCCTGAAAAGGGACTGCCATGGTTAGAGTGATTTTGTTATACAGTCAATGCCTTCTGCTTCCTGAAGTCATTGTACAGCGACAGATGTAAGAATCATTTACTGTGGTTTTCTCTCTCAACAGCTTATAACAGTACTATGACTGCCTATATGTGACTGTCAGCATAAATCTGCATTTGCATTTACTTTCTTTCCTTTGATTTTCATTAATGGCCATTACTGCTACAGATATTAAAGGAATGTTTGAATGACAGGCTTGAAAAATGTAACCGAGTTAACTGCTCTTTTGACAGTAACAGCTGTAGCTGAAGGTTGAGGTGTGAGAAATCTGACCCTTGTAATTACTAGGTGTTACTTAGGCTGAGATGGTTTGTGTTTGATTTATAGTTTTTAATATTGAAGCTAGAATTCGAGTCTATTTTTTATGAGAGGTCAGTTGCCATAATCATTAGGTTCATAGGAGGTCTTTGCTTCCCATGCACAAGGTACAATATTTGAGCCTGACTTCCAACCAAAGTCTTCTTGGAGTTTGGGGGTTACTTCCACCTCTAAAAACTTGCTGAGTGCTTCCATCTCAAACTCACTAAAGAATGGAGCTGTGAGCAGCAGCAGCAAGACATGCCCCACATGGTGTCTTATAGGCAGAAGAGTTGTATAGGCCAAACTCTTTGGGCATCTTCTTTGCAGTAAAATATGGTTGTAGTTGAGTCAGTCACATTGAATAATGTTATCAAATCTGCATGGGTATTTCCCAGTGATAGTGCTGGGAGAGAGGGGTGTATGTGCCCCTATTGGCCAGTGTGTGCCCACTGGGATGATAAGCTGAAAGCAGAATGTTAGTCCAATCAAACTGCCAAGCTAGTAGGTTGTAAGTTCACTAAAAGGCCAGTGCTTGGAAGTGGATGAAGAGTCAAGGTGGAAAGGAAGTGCAACAAAGTCACATGGCTTGGCATCCGGAGTCTACTACTCAGAAGGAGGGTGGAGTGTGGGGAAATGTGGTGATACAGGAAGTTCAGAAGACAGTGAGGGATACTATCAGAATTAGTGACAGACTCATGACAATCGAACTCAAGAAGTTGCAATAGCAAAGAACAAGACATCACAGACAATCTATCACCTTATAGAAAGTGATTTGATAAATGGTCATAGCTATATCAGGTTGCAAGCAAAGAAAAAAAGATAAAGAAGATAATCTGGCACCTTTCTTAATGACAGCCTGTGAACATAAAGCTGTATTGTTCAGACACAGCCTACAATGACAGAAGAGGAGAAGCCCACTTTAGAAGAAGAACATTACTTGGAAAATGAAGATATGATAAAGGTGTTGGGAGATTTAGAGGAGAAATGGCTCCTGAGGGCTACTGATAGCAGTGTGGAGAGAGAGACATATCCTGCATGACTGGAGAATAAGCATACTTGTGCTAGTGTACAAAAAATAAAAAAAACAAAGCAAAGGAGACATTCACAACTGTGTGCAATGCAGAGGTATCAAACTCCCGTTGTATTGCATGAATGTTAGGAGAGGGTGATGTATAAATGAATATACAAAGTAGATGAAAATAAGATGGAGGATGAGCGGTTTATATTCAGATCAGGATGTAGCACAAATGATCCAATGCTTGCTCTGAAACAGATAGTTGAGAAGAAGCTAGTGATGAGAAAAGAGGCCAAATCTTGGAGAAAAAATATGATAAGGTCTGAAGAACACTGATTTTGACAGTCCTGCCATGGTTCAAAATCCCAGAAACATTGGCAGAATTAGTGTATGTTATGTACAATTACCCAATGTTTCAAATACAAACAGTGTTTGTTCTCACAGAGCGGTTTTCAGTGAGAGTGTGTGTGCATCAGGGTACAGCTCTAACCCAACTGCTGTTCATACTGGTGATGGAATATATAAACAAACAAGTCAGATGGGATAGATAAGCAAAGTATGCAGACAGTTTGGCATTACCGGCAGATTCTGAGAAAGAACTTCAGCAAAGGATAGGGTAATGGAATGCAAATCTGAAGGCACATTGGATGAAACTGAGTATGGATAGCACAGTAGTGGGGAAACCAGATGAAGATGAGAAATGAGATAGAAGGTGAAATAGTGAAACAGGTTTACAGCTTCAAGTATCACACGTGTGGCACAGATGAAGAAATAAGGACCTAAGAGCAGAAGGCAACATAGATTCAATTGCAGAGATGGTCAAAGAGAACAGATTACAGTGGTCTGGACAAATATGCAGAAAAGTAGAAGACAATCTAGTGAAGAAGATTTGGGAAGGACAGAAAGAAACAAGAAGAAATGAGGGTGTCCAGCAAAGAAGTGGATGAACTGTGTGCGAGAAGAGTTGTGACAGTCAAGCTTGAGTGTCAAAGGAGGTAGAAGAGTGACACTGAGTAGGGAGAGAGAGAGAGCTGGCAACAATTAACATGACACCCTGACCTGACCCCATGTAGAAAATGGGAAAAATTAGTTGAAGATTGGTGATTATGATGATGATGATGATGATGATGATGAATTAGAGTATTTGATGTTAGTCTTCCTTCACCAACTCACTGATGTCTCTCAACAAAAAATGTATGCAATATAAACATGCTGTAATACAGCACTATAAGAAACATTCACTTCTACAGAAAATCTAAAACAGAAAAAATGCAAAATCAAATGCTGATAGAAAATATGAAGAGTAAGATGGACATATTGTCTTTCTTTTTGCACTCAGAGTTTGATTAAAGGGAAAGACAACTAATTTGTAAACAGATAACTAAACTAAATGTGACTTTTTTTGGATAACTAATCTGTAAACAGATAACTAAGTAACTTTTTACATCTGAAAACTAGGCTACACTTTATAAGAGGTGTGTTTCTGACAATCTGTGATGGATAAGGAGCATTTAAATGACATGGTTTATGAGTCATTGTTTTCTTAATGGCTCTGTAGTTGCAATAAGTGATGTAACCTAATTACTCTGACACTCTTAGCTTGTGATGTAACAGATAACAAGACAAATGCAGTAATGAAAGGCAAACAGAAATAAGTTCAGACATAAAACAAATGGAAAAGTTATTAAATTATGTTTTTTCTCAATGTGATGTGTGTGCGGTGTTAAGTTATAGGGAATGAAAATCACTTTTAACAAAGAAAAACTAGACATTTGGGAGGTCTCCTTCAAGTAATCATCTTAAATTTTCTTAGAATGATATATTTAGAGAGTTGCAGGAGAAAATGTTTAAAAGCTATTTAAGGCTTGCATACAGAGCCCAGGCTAATAAAATTAGCAAGTTTAAATGTGATGCATGAAACTATAAAAATAAAACTGCATTTATGATGGGTAAAACTCACCATGAAGTGAACTTTATGTCTCAGATGCTGCCTAAACCAAATAATTATTAAAAAAAAAAAAAAAAAAAAAAAAAAACAGCCCTATAAGCAAAAACACTTTCCAATGCAAGCACATGAAATTT
Organism: Protopterus annectens; assembly: GCF_019279795.1. Classification (NCBI taxonomy): domain Eukaryota; kingdom Metazoa; phylum Chordata; order Ceratodontiformes; family Protopteridae; genus Protopterus; species Protopterus annectens. The sequence continues at coordinate 1,952,174,826 of NC_056733.1, forward strand.
TAAATTCTGAATCTACTTCAATCTATCTTCATTTAGAGTGACAGAATATGAAGCATTTACAAAGGAATGTTAGGAATTATGTTCTAGGGCATATAAGTTATCAACATATAGGAAACGGGGATGGAAGCACCAGGTCAGAACAAAAAAAAATACACAGTGTTTCACACTCTATTAAAAGCTTACAAGTGATTGATATAACTGAGGATGTTAATTTTGATACTAATGCTGAAAGTGTCCTGGTTATTAACACCCCCAATAAGAATTTATAAATAATGTTACTGACATATTAAATAAAAGATTATCTTTTGTTCCTGACTTTTTGTTGTGTTAAGTACAGTATTTTCTGATACAAAACACTTTTTCAAAGGTATAAATTTGAAATATGGGTTCAGTCAGATAAAACACAGTAGTAAAAATACCAATGTCATACCATTTAGATTCAACAATTATACATATTTACCACCCTACCACCCCACTGTATGAGAGTATGGAAACTTGGTTCTAGATGATTTAATAAGAACCATCTGTCATTATTTAAGCAGGGGGTTATAATTCATTTCCCTATGAAAAAGTGGCATTGAAATAGTTTGTTTCTGATGTCAGTATTACATCATAGGTTCATAGGTTCATAGGTAGGTACTAGGCTATTGGCCCTAGGGCCTATATAAGCCTATCCAAAAAAATACCCTGGATTTCACCATCCAAGAAAATATTTTCCTGTGCCACTGTTGAGCAGAGCCACAGAAGTGATCTCTGGGGTGAATTTCCTATTTCCCATCCAATTATCAAGATTTTTCTTGAAGAGTGCTAATGAGGAGCTTTGTTTGATACAGCTAGGTAGTTTGTTCCAGAGTATGGGGAATCTCTGGGACTGGAATCTATCCCTCCAGTATGTTCTGTTTATTATGGTGACCAGGTTTATGTCCCTAGAGCTTGTAGCTTCGAGGGATTGGGATTTCTTTAAGTGGAGAATGTCCAACAGCTGTGGGTTTAACATAGCTTTCTATGTTAGGCAGAGATTGCCTCTGAGTAGCCGATATGCGACGGAGTAAAGCTGGAATTTTTTGAGATGGTCTACGTAGGGCATCTGCTTGAGGCCAGTAATCATCTTTGTGAGGTATTTCTGCAGCCTTTCCAGTTGTTGTAGATGTCTTGTGAAGTACATACCAAAAGGGGTGTTGTACTCTATAATGGGTCTAATGAGTGACAAGTAGTGGGGAACAATGACCTCTTTTTTCCTGGATGAGAAACCTTTTGTGATGAGGTGTGCCATGTAGAAGGGTTTCCTGACTACTGTCATGATTTCATTATCAAAAGAGAGACTACTGTCCACCTGTGTCCCAAGGTCTCTTATCATACTTTCGATGTTAAGTAGACTACCGCCTATGTGGTAGTTCATGTGGACAGAGTTTTTACCAAAGAGGATGACAATGCACTTTTTAGCTTTGAGCTTGAGGCAGACGGCTTTGATACCAGGCATCTGTCTCAGTGATTCCCTTTTGTAGCAGGTCCACGTCATTAGGAGTTTCAATTGTGGCTCCTAGTTTGCAGTCATCTGCAAACTTTGTTAGCAAAAGACCATCTGTGTTAGCCTGTATTTCAGAGAAGTAGATACCAAACAGGAGAGGACCCAGGACTGAACCCTGTGGTACTCCACTTGTCACTGGTCTGAAGTCGGATTTGGAGTCTGCTACTTTCACAGTGTGGGTTCTGTCAGTGAGCCAGTTGGCAACCCATTTTGTGACATAGGGATTAATACCTAATTTATTGAGGTTATCTATAATTCCAGAGAGGGGGATGGTGTTGAAAGCCTTGGTGAGATCTAGACAAGGTGTGTGAACCACCTTACCCTCGTCTACAGCTTTGGTGACTGCTTCAAAGAAGTCTATCAAGTTTAGGAGACATGATCTGTTATACCTGTTGCTCTGGCTGCTGCAGAGAGAGATTGACCTACTGCCAGCTGTGATACTGAGAAAAGATAAGTGTTTATTCTCATTTTTGTCTGCAATTTGATTTAATACCTCTGCAATCTGTACAACTGTACTATTTCTTCTTCTTGTGTGGTATAGCTGTATATTCTCTTAGTGTTGACCTCAGTTGTAGTGAAATCCTTTGTCTTGAGGCCATGTCTGTTTCTTAGTAGCAGTAAGCTTTCAGAACTAGTTTAATCCGGTTAAAGTATTCCTGCATCTGTATTGCTTGGTTTCTGTCCTGTGTTTTAAATCAGTTATACCTGTTGCTCTGGCTGCTGCAGATAGAGATTGACCTACTGCCAGCTGTGATACTGTGAAAAGAAAAGTATTTATTCTCATTTTTTGTCTGCATTTTGATTTAATACCTCTGTAATCTGTACAAATGTACTTATTCTTCTTCTTGTGTGTTATAGCTGTATATTCTCTTTGTGTTGACCTCAGTTGTAGGGAAATCCTTTGTCTGGAGGCCTTGTCTGTTTCTTAGTAGCAGTAAGCTTTCAGATATAGTTTAATCCGGCCAAAGTATTCCTGCATCTGTATTGTTTGGTTTCTGTCCTGTGTTTTAAATCAGTTATACCTGTTGCTCAGGCTGCTGCAGAGAGCTTGACCTACTGACAGCTGTGATATTGAGAAACGATAAGTGTTTATTCTCATTTGCTATCTGCATTTTGATTTAATACCTCTGTAATCTGTACAACGGTACTATTTCTTCTTCTTGTGTGTTATAGCTGTATATTCTCTTAGTGTTGACCTCAGTTGTAGTGAAATCCTTTGTCTGGAGGCCTTGTCTGTTTCTTAGTAGCAGTAAGCTTTCAGAACTAGTTTAATCTGGCCAAAGTATTCCTGCATCTGTATTGTTTGGTTTCTGTCCTGTGTTTTAAATCAGTTATAGCTGCTGCTCAGGCTGCTGCAAAGAGAGATTGACCTACAGCCAGCTGTGATACTGAGAAAAGATAAGTGTTTATTTTCATTATTTGTCTGCATTTTGATTTAATACCTCTGTAATCTGTATAACTGTACTATTTCTTCTTCTTGTGTGTTATAGCTGTATATTCTCTTTGTGTTGACCTCAGTTGTAGTGAAATCCTTTGTCATGAGGCCTTGTCTGTTTCTTAGTAGCAGTAAGCTTTCAGAACTAGTTTAATCTGGCCAAAATATTCCTGCATCTGTATTGTTTGGTTTCTGTCCTTTGTTTGAAATCAGTTATACCTGTTGCTCAGGCTGCTGCAGAGAGCTTGGCCTACTGGCAGCTGTAATATTGAGAAAAGATAAGTGTTTATTTTCATTATTTGTCTGCATTTTGATTTAATACCTCTGTAATCTGTACAACTCTACTGTTTCTTCTTCTTGTGTGTTATAGCTGTATATTCTCTTAGTGTTGACCTCAGTTGTAGTGAAATCCTTTGTCTGGAGGCCTTGTCTGTTTCTTAGTAGCAGTAAGCTTTCAGAACTAGGTTAATCTGGCCAAAGTATTCCTGCATCTGTATTGTTTGGTTTCTGTCCTGTGTTTTAAATCAGTTATACCTGTTGCTCAGACTGCTGCAGCGAGATTGATTTACTACCAGCTGTGATACTGAGAAAAGATAAGTGTTTATTCTCATTTGTTGTCTGCATTTTGATTTAATACCTCTGTAATCTGTACAACTGTACTTATTTTTCTTCTTGTTTGTTCCCACCCACCATCCGTGTTCTTGTTTTGGTGTTAGTGTTGGTGGCTCTGGAATTGCCTGCCCCTCCTGTAAATCTCTATTTGAACACTCCTCCTGAGTCCATCTCATTTGCTCACTTAACCGAATACAGTGAGATCATATTCTGAAACTAGTGTTCACTCTACATAATACAGAGAGAAGATCTGAGAAGGCCAACCCACTTAGGTTCTTCCTTCATCTCTCCTTACACTTTACTAAAAAAAAAAAAAAAAAAAAAAAAAAAATTACTGTATTTGTGTGTCCACCTTCTTTATTTTGCTTTCACCTCTTCTAAAAAGTCTTCAATTGTATTTATTCTGCTGCACTTATTGCTGCTTGGTAGTAGCCTGATTAAATTGTAACTGTTATTCTAAGTCTTTTGGTTTAAGCACTTGAGCTTCATACCAGTTGTTTTACATTAAGAAGGTTTGTGGTCTGCACTGTTGTGGCAGAACAGGTAGCTTACATCCTTCTAAGCTGGGAATTGCTGATTGAAAGCTCAGTGTCTGCTATTCTAAAAGTGTATAAGTTCTGGTTTAAGCACTTGGGCTTCAGGCCAATTATTCTACATTAAGAAGGTTTGTGGTCTGCACTCTTGTGGGAGGAGAGGCTGGATTCTGCCCTTCTGATCTGGGAATTTCTGGTCACAGGCTTATTGTGCCTGCTTTTTTGAACTGTTTATTTCTGAAATTGGTGCACCTTGTTGCTGTAGCATAGGACCAGATTCGGGCCTGCTGAATCTAGCTTTGTTTGTATAACTTGAGCACTGATCCAGGCCATCTTTTTTGGAGAAGATTCCCCTGCACCCTAGTAGCGGGAGTGTGCAGTTATAACTTCTCTCAGATTTGAGTTTTTTTCTGGTTAATTGGGTAACTTGTTTAAATCAGATTGTTCATTTTCTATTGTTGCATATATACATATATATATATATATATATATATATATATATATATATACATATATATATATACATATATATTGCACTTTATTCATCTGCTTTTACTGTATTTGTGCTTCTTCCTACTTTATTACTAGGGGCATTGACTACAACTCAGAAGTGAGATATATAACAATATGCATCTTTTTATGTGCATTTAAAGTGTTTTTTTTATTGTATCTGCTTTTTTTCTGAAAAAAAAATATACTTGTTTCTCACCTTTCTAGGCTAGTTTAGTCCAGTTTTCAGGTTAGTGCTGAATTCAAGACTGTGTTACAAATCTCTGTGTTTGCCCATACCTTACTTGGATAGAAGGAAATTGCTCTGTTCACCTGTCAGAGAGGGGAGCTTTAAGCAGCCTATCTGTCCCTGGATGAGAGGTTTCAGGTCAGAAAGTAGTAGTTTATTGGCCATTTTGGGCTAATTTCTATCTCTTTCATTTACCTGCTATAAAAACTGCATTTGCCCAGTTTTGTGCACCGGCCAGCGCCGGTTAGCTGGGGTATAACTATTCCCGGCTCCAGAAAGTCTCATCTTCAATTTTTCCCTTGGAGCTAGACAAACTTTCAACTTAAGCACTCAAGCCATTCATTTCTCAGCCCGGCACTTGCTCAAAACTCATAGCAAGCACTTATAAACCCTAGCACTACAGAAGGACAAGGCTCTCTATTCGACCTTACCAGCCATTCACTAAAACAGTTTACTTTACCTATTCAGGCATGTCCAAAGGGCAGTTTCAGGTGTACTCTCCAGTCCAACTGGTGAATCTGGGCATTTTGAGGCAATGTTACAACTGCCTCATGTACAGACAACCCTCTCCTCCTACCACCAAACACTAATACATGCAAGAGATGCAATTATACAACCAAACTGGAGGCTAAGCTCTCTCAACCCAAGACTGGATCAGACAGTCTAGAGGAGAAGAAAATACTGACATCACACCACCAGTCTCAAATAGACCCATTAAACCAGCACCGGTAAAAAACACAAGTAAATACACAAAAACATACTCGGAGGCTCTAAATAAAAATCTGCAAAAGCACCAGAGCCCTCCAAAGCAGACATCCAAGCAACCTCCACCAGCCAAACACAAACCATGAAACACATACTCCACAAAACTAGTGTGCCATGCAATCACAGCCCTCAAGGCAAAATAGCATACCCAACATACTATTAATAGGTGACTCTATAGTCAGGCACACTGACGTCCCACTCACTAGGCTGAATAAGGAGAAGGTTACTGTTAGCTGCCTGTCAGGTGCCAGGATCCGCCACATAACACAAGCACTCAGGTCACTCCAGAACAAGTACAAATATGACTCTGTCATTGTCCATGTTGGTGTGAATGACCTGAGCCATACCTCCCTGGACTACATGAAAAGATACATGGAAGAGATCTCTGATCATGTAGCCCAGGACGGTATGACCCTGACCCTGAGTAGCATCCTGCCCTCACCAAGAATGATACCACGGTATAAAGAAAAAATTATCAATTTCAAAAATTGGCTAAGTTTCTGGTGTCATTCAAAGGCATCCAGTGTCTGTCTGCCTGGGATGACATGCTCAACAAGTCATGCTGCTTCACTAGAGACGGCTTGCACCTGTCACCCTTAGGTTTTCGTATACTGGCCAAGACTCTTGCCACCCCCATATTGCCTTTTTTAGGCAAGGCTCAAAAGACAAACCCACCACCGTAAATAGCACAAGTAACAAAAATCTGAGGATAATACTACCCAATGCCAGAAGTCTAAACCTCAAAATGCATGCACTCGAGGTACTCCTCAGTATGGAGAAAATTGATATATGTGCAGTAACAGAAACCTGATTTAAGGCTCCAGGGAGCACTCCAGCACTACCAGGCTACAACTCATACCATACATTTTGGCCACAGAACCCAGAATGAAATACAAAAGGCAGGGGAGTATCCATATTCATCAAGGATACCCACACGTCCAGGTTAGTGGCACAGCACAATGCTTCAGAGATTATCCACGTGCAACTAACAACGGGCAAAACTGCAATTCAAATTGTAGCTTGCTACAGATCACCCACCATGTCCCAGGACCCCCATTCCACATTTCTGGAAGCACTGGATAACATAAAGGTCCTACCAAACACCCTAATATTGGGTGATTTCAACTACCCAAACATTAACTGTGAGAACTACTCAAGTTCTAACTCCCTTGCCCAAGATTTTCTAGAATTTATAAACTCAAATACCCTGGAACAGCTGGTCAACACTCCCACCAGAGGTGACAACATATTGGACGTGGTCATCACCAACATGGGCGACTGGTGTTCCACACCGGAGGTCAACCCCTCGCTGGTTGGATCTGACCATAAACAAATGAATTTGGATATCCACATTCCACCCCCATCCCTGGACAAGGAAACCGCCATGAAAAACTTTTGAAAAGCAAACTTCACGTTACTTAAGACAGAGGTGGAAAGTTTCAAAGCCCCCATGCTAAAGGATAATTCTTTCCAAGCTGCAAAATCCTTTACTAATGCATTCTATGGGCACCTACAAGAATGCATGGATCGTGTTATCCCAAGCAAAACCAAGACTCACTCCTACAAGAAAAGGAAACCAGTCTGGTGGACCCCTGCCATAAACAAGCTATACAATAGAAGGAGGAAACTAGTACAGAAAAGAGTAAAATCCCAAGAAGGGAAGACATCCCTGATCAGTATCAGCAAGAAACTATGATCCCTCATAAAATCGTCCAAGGTGAGCTTTGAAAGAAAACTTGCCCAGGACTCCAAAGATAACCACAAGGCATTCTTTAGCTATGTCAAGAATCTAAATGGCAATGCTCAGATCTGCTTGGAGTTGGTGCAGAATGACACAAAATACATTGAACCAACTGATATTGCCAACATCCTGGCAGACAGGTTCAGTGCAATCTTCACCCACCTCTCACCCCCAAAAGAGCCCATAACCATACCAGAAGAATGTAGAGCCCCTGAAATCACAGACACTCAAGTTAAAATAGCCCTCTCCAAAGCCAAAAACACAGCATCAATGGGACCGGATGGTGTCCTTGGCTGCGTCCTACATGAGCTCAAAGATGAATTAACCCCTCACCTAAACACACTGTTCAAACTCAGCCTCTCCACAGGCTATGTACCCATAGAGCGGTGCACAGCAACAGTTATTCTGCTCCACAAAGGTGGAGCCACAACAGACCCCGGGAACTATCACCCTATAAGCCTGAATAGCTTTGTCTGCAAGGCTATGGAGCACATCATCATGGAACTCATTAACAGAGACATTGGGAACCTCCAAAAACTGGACCCTACCCAGTTCGGCTTTGTTAAGGGAAGATCATGCCTCCTTAACCTGGATGACTTCTTTGAGAATGTTACCAAGGCTATAGACAAGGGAAAGGTGGTACACACAGCCTACCTAAACCTTGCAAAGACCTTTGACACCATTCCCCATTCTGGTATAATAGACAAGCTCACCAGCCTGAACATAAACCCCTATGTCACAAGATGGGTTGCCAAATGGCTCACGGACAGAACCCACATGGTGAGAGTTGCAGGAGCTAGGTCTGACTCTAAACTGGTTACAAGTGACATTCCCCAGGGCTCAGTTCTAGGACCCCTTCTGTTCGGCATATACTTCTCAGAGGTACAGACAAGCACAGGGGGACTATGGCTGACCAAGTTCGCAGATGACTACAAACTAGGGGCTATAATTGACTCACCGTCTGACATAGATATCCTCCGAAAGGGTCTCACTGAAATGGATACCTGGTGTCAAAATCATGGCCTCAAGCTAAATGCCAAAAAGTGCATAGTTATTCCCTTTGGAAAAAACAAAGTACCCACAAACTACCACATAGGTGGTAGTCCCCTAAATATGGAAAACATAATAAGGGATCTGGGGACCCAAGTAGATAGTAATTGCTCCTTTGATAATCACATTGCCAAAGTGGTTAGAAAATCCTTCTATGTGGCCCAACTAATCACAAAAGGGTTTGCATTCAGATCAAAAGAGGTCATTGTGCCCCTCTACTCATCACTCATTAGACCCATTATAGTGTACAATGCCCCATTTGGGATGTACGTTACAAGACACCTGCAACAGCTGGAAAGACCACAGAAGTACCTCACCAAGAGGATCACTGGCTTCAAACAGATGTCCCATGCAACTCGCCTGAAGAAACTCCAGCTGTACTCGGTTGCATACTGCCTTCTGAGAGGTGATCTCTGCCTGACATATAAGGCCATGTCCAACCCAGAATTGATGGATATGCTCCACCTAAAGAAAACCTTATCCCCTCGTGCCACACACTCTAGGGATCTAAACCTCACCACAACAATAAATAGGACATGCTGGAGGGATAGTTTCCTGTCCCAGAGACTTCCCATGCTTTGAAACAAGACTCCAATCTTCATTAGGCAGAGCTCCTCGCTAGCACTCTTCAAGAGAAACCTTTATGAGTGGATGGGAAACAGAAAGTTTACCCAAGGGATCACTTCAGTGGCTCTGCTAGACAGAGGCACAGGGAACTAATCTAGGGGGTGGTGAAAGCCAACACATTCTGGCTAGGCTTATAAATGCCTTCGGGCAGATAGCCTAGTACCTACCTATGAACCTATGAACCTATACAAACCTGAACTGGGTAGGGTCCAGAGTTTGGAGATTACCAACAATTACTTTGTTTATAAGTTCCATGATGATACGTTCTATGGCCTTGCAGACCATGCTCGTCAGGCTAATGGGGTGGTAGTTCCTGGGGTCCATGGTGGCTCCCATTTTGTGGAGTGGGATAACCATCACTGTGTGCCATTCAGTGGGCACAAAGCCTGAGGTGAGGGTATGATTGAACATGGTACTTAGGTGGGGTGCCAGTTCGTTCTGTAGTTCATGTAGAATGCAGCCTGGTATGTTGTCAGGTCCCATGGATGCTGTGTTCTTGGCTTTGGAGAGTGTGATTTTTACCTGTGCAGCCGTGATTATAGGAACTTTGCATTCTTCAAGTATAGAGATGGGTCCTTTAGGGTATGAGAGGGGGGTAAAGTCAGCATTGAACCTGTCTGCCAGGATGTTGGCAATATCAGTTGGTTCTGTAGATTTAGTGCTATTGTGCTGTAACTCAGAGCAGATCTGAGTGTTGCCATTGAGATGCTTGATATAGCTATAGAATGCTTTGTGGTTGTCTTTAGAATCAGTGGTGATTTTGTTTTCGTAACTAGCTTTGGAGGATTTTATGAGGGATCTCAGCTTCTTACTGAGGCTGACCAGGGAGTTCCTCCAATCATGGGATTTTACTCTTTTTGCAACAGATTCTTTCTTCTGTTGTATTGTTTGTTTCTGACAGGGGACCACAAAATTGGCTTAATATTTTTGGAGAATAGCATCTTGGTTCTGTTAGGGATAGCACGATCCATGCACTAGTGTAAGTGCTTATAAAGTGCATTTGTGTAATATTCAGCAGTCATACCTCTATTGCCCATCTGCATGGGTGTGGCAAAGTTTGCCACATCTGTCTTAAGAAGCATGAAGTTGGCTTTGGAGAAATTTTTTACGGTAGTTTCCCCTAGTGGGGGGTGAGGGCGGGATGTGGATGTCTAGGGTGATTAGCTTGTGGCTGGATCTGACTAATGAGGAATTGACCTTTGGTGTGGAACACCGGTCACCCATGTTGGTAATGACCAGATCTAGGATATTGCTCCCCTGGTGGGGGTGTAGATAAGTTGATCCAAGGTGTTGGAATTTATGAATTCCAGAAAATGATGAGCAAAAGAATTGGAACATGAGTAGTTTTCCTAGTTAAAAGTGGGGTAGTTGAAATCACCCATTATTATGGTGTTGGATTGTACCCTAATATTTTCCAGTGTATCAAGAAATGAGGAGTGGGAATCCTGGGGCATGATGGGGGATCTGTAGCAAGCTACAATTTGGATTGCGGTCTTGCCCAGAGTTAGTTGCACTTGGATAATCTCAGATGCATTATGGTGAGCAACTAGCTTGGAGGTGTGGGTATCCTTAATGAATATGGACAGACCTCCGCATTTAGTGTTTTGGTCCAGGTTAGGTGGCCAAAAGTTGTGGTATGAATTATAGCCTGGCAATGCAGGGGTGCTCTCTGGAGCCTTGAACCAGGTCTCTGACACTGCACAGATGTCGATGTTCTCCATTTTAAGGAGTGTCTCGAGTAAGTGCATTTTGAGGTTTAAACTTCTAGCATTGAGTCGCATTACCCTCAGATTTTTCTTGCTTGTACCTGTTATGGTGGTGAATTTGTCATTTGAACCTTGCCTAAAAAAGGCACTATAGGGGTGGCAAGAGCCTTAGCCAGTATCCGGAATCCCAAGGGTGACAGGTCCAGGCCATCTCTGGCAAAGCATCGTGGTTTGTTGATCATGTCATCCTAGGCAGACAGATGCTGGATGCCCTTAAAATGACACCAGAAGCTTAGCCAATTGTTGAAGTCAATTATTTTGTCCTTGTACTGTGGTATCATTCTGGGTGATGGCAGGATGCTACTCAGGGCTAGGGTTATACCTGCCTGGGCTACAAGATCAGAGAGCTCCTCCATGTCTCTTTTCATGTAGTCCAGGGAGGTCTGTCTCAGGTCATTCACACCAACATGGACAATGACAGAGTCATATTTGTACTTGTTGTGGAGTGACCATAGTGCATGCGTTATGTTGCGGATCCTGGCACCTGACAGGCAGCTGACAATAACTTTCTCCTTGTTTACTGACCAACACAAGACCAAAAGTGTTCCCAGGACAAAACCACGATCCAGTGTAGTACACGATATCTCCTTTTATTTTGACACAATAAAATGGTTGAGCTCTTTCATCTACCCAACGTAGATTTCATCAGAACACTTGTACCTTGGAACAAGTGTTCTGATGAAATCTACGTTGGGTAGATGAAAGCGCTCAACCATTTTATTGTGTCAAAATAAAAGGAGATATTGTGTACTACATTGGATCGTGGTTTTGTCCTGGGAACACTTTTGGTCTTGTGCTGGTCAGTAAGTGTCGGGTTCCTTGGACTACATTGTTGGAGTTTCTCCTTGTTTAGCCTGGTGAGTGGAACATCAGTGTGCCTGACTATGGAGTCACCTGTGATAGAGTATTGGGTACGTTGTTATGCCTTATGGGTTGGGGTTGAGTGGCACACTGAGTTTCTGAGCTATGTGCCATTTGGGTTGTGTTGGGGGGGTGGAGGTTGCTTGCATTTCTGCTTTAGAGGACTCTGTTGCTTGAGCAGGTTTTATTGAGAGCCTCCGCAAATGTAGCTGTGTATTTTGTGTTTCTATGTGTGTGTTTTGGTGGTGTAAGTTTTGATGGACTATGTGATGAGTGTGGTGTGGTGCAAGTGTTTACCTTCTCCTCTTGACTGTCTAGTCCAGTCTTGGGTGAAGAGAGCTTTGCTTCCAGTTTGGCTATGTAAGTGCATCTCTCACAGGTTGTAGTGTTGGGTGGTAGGAGGAGACGGTTGTCTGTGTACATGAGGCAATTGCTGCATTGCCCCAAGATGTCCAGATTCATCAGGTAGACAGGAGAAAACTCCAGGAGCTGACCCTTAGACATGCCTGGATAGGTGCTATTTATTAAGTACTAAAAACTGTTTTTCTCTAGATAAATGAGGAAAGTTGAGTGCTGTAGTAATTAATAGCTTATTAAGTGCTTACAATCAGTTCTGAACAAGTGCTGAGCTCAAAGAAACAGGTGTGAGTGCTAAAACTAAAAAGTGACTAGTTCTAAGGGAAAATTTGAAGAGTACACTTTATGGCGCCGGAAATAGTTTAACCCTAACTAAGAAGTGATGCATAAAGTGTATGTATATATATATATATATATATATATATATATGTATAGCAGTAGCAAATGAGCAAACTGATTTAAACAAATTAACCAATTAACCAATAAAAGCTAAAAACGAGCCCCGTTCCAGCAGTCTTCGAACAGACAAGTTGTAACTGCACACTCCTGCCATTAGGGTGCAGGGGAACCTTCTCCAAAAAAGATGGCCTGGATTAGTGCTCAATTTATAAAAACAATGCTAGATTCAGCAGGGTCTGAATCTAGTCTATGCTACAGCAAACAAGGTGTACCAATTTCAGAAAGAAGCAGTTCAAATAAGGAGGCACAATAATCCTTTAAAGAGAAACTCTCAGCTCAGAAGGGCAGAATCTACCCTCTCCTCCCACAAGAGTGCAGATCACACCTTCTTAATGTAAAATAACTGGCCCAAAGCCCAAGTGTTTAAACCAGAACTAATACACTTTAGAATAACAGACACTAAGCCTTCAATCAGCAACTCCCAACTTAGAAGGATGTAAGCTACCTGTCAGCAGATAAAGGCTAGGCTGTGGTGGTGTGGGGGTAGATCTTGAGGCTGTAAGACAAATAACTTAACTTTTATCATTTACTGCATACTGACCTTACTAAAGATTTTAAATAGTATATTGATAAATTTCAGACAAATGTACAGCAAGAATGGAATAATTTTTTCAAAATCTTTGCAACCAGCTTATGGTGGATAATCCAATCAAACAAGCCTCAGGATGTATTATCCTGTACACACCAGGACAGAGTGAACATGATTATCATGCTGTACACAACAAGCAGCATTGCTAATTAAATATGCAAGACTGCAAGCTACTCTACACATCAAGCAGGCCCTGCCTCTGCCCACAACACACGCTTGGGGCCATGTTGAGGTAAGGCAGGGTTCTTGTACTCAATGTAAACAAAGGAATGTACGCAAACTTGAGTTCAGTAAGTTAGTACACATGCATGGCACAACAACAGCAATGGATAGGATGACATGGAATACATAAAAGACAAAGAAAACCTAACAGTAAAAGAGTACAGGAACTTCTAAATTACATTGAGTGAAGTAGTAAACTTGGAAACTTTACTGTCATTGTTATGCAGACTGAGAATGAAAACACAGGCAGGAAATGTTCAGAATGGGAAAACATGAGTTTCCTGAACAGACATGCAGGTAATATGAGTGTACAAATCCCCATGTCTTATATGTATCAAAGTATCTATGCAAGGCTAATGGGAAAGCACATACATAAAATTTTTGACCATTGGAGAAAATTAAGGAACACTTGGATGTATCAACCGTATAAATACTGATATTGGAAACAGTAACAATCATGGCAACATGCATGTTGGGAAACATAAGAACTGTGATAGTTAATACAACCCAAGTCAATATGCAGTGCAATTTGCATTGATTTGCCACAAAACTACAACTGTGATGTTGAACATTATATTAATAGAATGTTATGCTGCAGCTCACTGGTACAGATTTAAAAATAAAACAAATGAGATGTAAGTACCTGGGAGATGTGGGATCTGACAAAATATATACTAATATGGATATCCTGGAAGACATAAGTCATGTGGAATAAGTCACATAACATCTGGTGTGTGTGTGTGTGTGTGTATGTGTGTGTGTGTGTGTGTGTGTGTCAGTGTATGGTTATGGACATGACTACACATGCATGAAATGAAGACCACTCATGAGAAGTAATCACAACACAAATGTGCCTGATGTTAGTGTTGTGTTATGACAACTTCTTTGTGCACGGTTTCACTTTATTTCACGTGATGGTGGTATAAAGCAGTTGTACATATGTAGGTATCATGTTATACTGTATTACCTGTTGCTTCCACATATATGCAGCTAATACTGTGTAACAAAGTGCATCTCTGAAGGGAGTAAATTATCACTTTGTAAAGAAAATATGTCTCCTGAACTGAGCATTGCATAACACAATATAATACCAGCACCACAATGCACAATATATCTCACAGACAGGTGCAACAGAACCATCCAGTGATACCTGAATGAAACAGAACAATCCAGTGATAACTGAATTGAAGGAAATGCTAGAGGTTACATACAACAGGTGTAGACTGGCCTGTAACAATGCTGTTGTTCACCTTGCAATAGCCATTGCTTTTATTTCAAGGTCATCAGCAGAGCCCAGCTGTTGACTGTAAATTCGCAGTGTTTTTCCAGCAACAGAACAGATGACAATAACTGTTCCACAAGAATTTCTTATGGTGCTTTGTGTTAAATGTTGTGCAACAGAGTACATCATTATACTGGGAATGTTCATAAGAGAGTACAGCAATTACTGGATGAACATCACCTACCCTTCCAAAAAACATAAAAGTTCATGACACAAGTCATGTGACACCTTTTATTGCCACTGTGTAGCACTATGCACATCAAGATTTGTTGAATAAATATTTTTTTTCTGTTGCCACTATATTGTGGAGAAAATAATAAAAAGTCTTCCAATACTAGATTCAAACACATGCAATACACGTAAAGTTCCTCTTAATTTGGGCAACAAGCAAAGACACCATATGCAAATTCATATTGTACTTGTCAAGAAACACATACTTGAAGGGATAGCTTTATCATTTTGTTTGAAATCGTATGACCTCCATTAAAGGGATTACAGAACAGGATCCTTCCCTCCCCAGTGTAAATGATTCTAGTAAATCAAATTGTAAACATCAGTTGTTCTGGAAAAACCTAATCATGCCTGTTAGCATTCTCTTACAGTCTCAGAAGTTACTTATCTTAGTTCATAGAGCTGTGTATTGACCACTTACACCACAGAAAGAATCATATCTGAAGTGTTAGGAAGCACACACTTGAGTGTGTTGGAATTGTTATGCATCGTTTAAAATACAGTCTGAGGGCTCAGAATCCTTAATCCTGATAGTGTAACTGCATGCACACAAGGTACTGAATTCTCTATAAAGACATCTGCAGGAATATCCTCAGACACAGTTGGTTACCTGCTTGCTTCCTTTTCCACCCTCCCAGTCTAGGTGAACCCTGGCCAAAGTAATTTGGAATGGAATCCCTACTAAAGCTCTGAGTGGGGTGGACTGCATAAGCAAGTACTGCTTCTGTTTAACCATGGCAGGCTTCACAATAGTTATGTCAGAGGTTGTGTCTCTCATAGCAGTGGCCTGTCTTCCATCAACTAAGATGGGATACAAACTCTGGTGACAGTTGGTACCACTTTAGCATCCAGACAACTTACTACTGGTATATTGTTATTCCTACTTGCTGACTCCTTTACCTTGTATTCCCAATCTAGCTTCAGTAGACATGCGTATGCTACATGGCTCCTCTGGTTACATTTAAAACATCAAACTCCTAATCCTGGCTATGTACCTAAACCCTTCCCTTCCCTTGTTACTGGTAGACTCTGTTGGGGTGATTTATGCTACCCACCATGGGGTCCCTTACATACATGTGCAGCACTGGATATCCCCTTCTTGTGCAGTGATGCCCTGCTTGCTAAGTAGAGATCCCCTTTTCTCCCCAGGTCATCTGCAGAGTTACACTCCCAGTTTTCAAAACAGATTCTCATGTCCACTGGCAAATTACTAAGTGCTTGTTCCTCACCAAAAGGTCTGCCATCCTTTCAAAAGTGGTGACTTGACACTCACTCGCCAACTTATGAAAATGAGTGTTTAACTCGGCAATATAATCACATACACTTTGATCTGCCTTGTGTCTATGCTCACAACATTTTTTTCTGTAAGCTTCAGGTATTAACTTATAACATTTCAATAAACATTGTTTTATGCTATCATAGCTTAAATAGTCAGTATTAGACAATTTAAAAACAACAGTTGCAGCTTTACGATGGAGTAAGGGGGTCAGGAACCATACCCAGAGCTCTTGGTCAGCATTATACTGTTTACATACTCTTTCAAATATATGAATACAACTATCAAAGTCATCCCCCTCTGCAAATTGTGGAAAAAAAATTACTGACCTTTATTGCTTCTTGGGTCTGGTTATTCCTTTCCCCATTACCTCCATGAGCCAGATGAAGAGTCAGCATCTCCCTCTAATGTTGTCGATGCTTGTTTTTTTCTTCAGCCTCCAATTGCCACAGACTCTCATTTTCTTCGATCTCCAAATGCTGCAGTCTCTCTTCAGTCTCCAAACATTTGACCTCCAGTTCCTGCTGATGCTGCTTATCCTTTTCTTCAGCCCCCAAGCATCTGGCCTCCAGTTCATGGTGATGCTGCTTCTCCTTTTCTACAGCCTCCAGTTCAAATCTATTTAACTACAGACAAATTTTTAAGTCCTCTGAGGAAAAGGTAAACTGTCCTGTTTCTGAAGGCTGCATACCTCCATCAGCAGAATAGTTGCCCTCCTGGCCACTGGTCTTCACTGCAGCTGTGATTAAGGCTGAAATCATTTCCTCCTCACTCCAGTTAGCATGCTTCAGTCCTTTGGCTTCATACACCTTGGCCAACTAGTTCCTTGTCAGCTTATCATAATCCCATGCTGACAGCTTTGCTTGCTTTCCCCCCCAAAAAAAACTAAACTAACATAAATAAATAAAACTGTTCTGAAAATGAAACTCTGAATATTTACCTTGTGGCTCTTGAGAGTCCACACACCTTTAGTGACAACTGCCCATGGGCTACTGAAGTTCAATTAATATCCCACTGGTCCGACACCAATATGTGATGGTCTCTCTACACAGGCCAGTAATCAAGGTGCCTCAATCCTTACCACTGACACTGGTGAGAGTCAGCCACTAAAATCAGGAATGCATTTACAAGTACTTTTCAGATGCATCTCTCTGCATCAAGCACAATTTCCCCCAAGAGCACACAGGGAACAAATCCCAGACCTGGGACTAGATCATCTGTCTCTACAGATCCCAAACAAGACTCTCTTTGGAGCAATGTGTCCTAATTCCAAGTATCTGAATCACACACACACACACACACACACACACACACACACACACACACACACACACACACACACCAAACTCCTAGGCTGGCCCAAATTTAGTAGCTGTTCCCCCTCTACCCAGACTATAAGGTAAACACACTTCCACCAGTCAACCACTCTATGACTCTTAAAAGGTTATCCAATTATACTGAGTAAAATTAATGCAAATATTTATGGTAGAGTGCAACCAAAGCAGCAAGGCTTTTCAGAGTGGCCTCAGTGTCACTAAAATAAGCATAAGTACTCGCAAGATGTTAAAAGTATGCTCTAAAAGTCTAGCCACAATGAAAGTTATACATTTTTTAATAACAAATAATAAAATAAAATATGAGAGTACTAAATATCTGGGTATAATAAACACCATAGTTCCAAACACAGAAGAAATAAAAATAATACAGTTGGATAGATTCACAAAGATGCAGAAAAAACAATACTCAGCTAATCTCACGGTGTTTCCTGACTGTCTAAAGAATAATTGTTCACTAGCTAACTTAATTAATACAACAAGGCAAGATGAAATGCTGAGATGTTTACTTCCACAAGGCATGATAATGAGCTTCAAACTAAAGTGAACTGAACTAATTGACTGCGATAACTGACATAGATGTTTTATATCATGTTCCAAAGAAAACAAAACAAAACAAACTGCTGTGCGAGTTCCATCCTCTCAATGTTGGTTATAGAATCACATCAAATTTGATCACCTGGCTCTGTTACAACAGACACTCAGAGCTTTGCTTAGATCTGCTGCAGTATCTGAAAGCTATACAACAATTTCAAAAACGTCTACTCTTCCCTTCCAGAAGTGTTTAAACATAAACATTTAATTGATTATAATAACACTTTTGATATATTTTAACACAATCATCTGTACAAATTAGTGTGACAGTCAAATGACACAAAACTCTTTACAAAACTAAAGCTAACTATGCTGGCATATGTTACATATGCACTGCCTATTCTCCCTGGCACAGATGGCAATACCTTACATCATCCCAGGTGCTATTTACAATAGGTTCTGCACATTGTTTTTTATTTTCCCTGAAGTTATGGACATAGCTGTAGAAAGCTGTCTGTTTTTCCTTTGCCTGAGAAGCTATTTTTTCTTCAAGTTTAGCCTCTGAAGTACTAATTAAGTGTCATAGTTGTTTGCCTAGATTGGTCAAGAAGCTTTTTGTACTTAGGGCTTTGTTCCTCATATGCTCGGCCAATATTTTTTTCTTTTATTGTATAAGCAACTGATATTATGATACACAATGCTGGCTTGTCTTTTACATTTGTATTATTCTTAATATGAGTGGACACAAATCATTCTATGCAGCTATCAATATGGTTTTGCAGAGATTTTATAAATAGCTCAGCATATGCTATGGTGTTTACTGTTTTTTAAGGGTGCTTGAAATTCAGCCAAGGTGTCACTTAGTAGAGAGAGGTTTGTCCTAGATTAGTTCCTAAAGGTTTTCAATTTCTAGGAGCCCCAGGATTTAACTATTATTTTAAGCAATACTGCCTTATGGTCAGATCTGATGAGCGAAGACATTACACTGGGTGAGAAGCATCACCCCCCCCCATGTTCATGAGTACAAGGTCAAGAATGTTTGTACCCCTGGTAGAAGAATGGACCAGCTGATACAGGATGTTGGTATTAACAATATTTAGGAATCATTGGGCTTGTGCATTAGAAGTGGTGTAGGTTTTCCAGTCTATAGAAAAGTAGTTGAGATTCTCCCATGAATATTATATTGGGTTGAACAGTAAAGTACTGTAGTATATTGAGATATGTAGTATGGATTTCCTGAGTCATGGTGGGGGGCCTATAGGTTGCATTAATGTGGTACAATACCCTTTTTATGCTGAGTTGCACATGTATGAGTTCCATTCAGTCATACATTTTACCTAGTCTGGATGTGAGGCTATTTTAATATAGACTGAGACTGTCCCATCTTTAGTTCTCTCCTGTGCAATAGCTGGTCTAAAAGTGTGAAAGTCATTATAGCCTTGCATTGTTAATGTGCTTCCCAATACTTTAAACGACATGTCTGTCACTACACAGATGTCTGCACTCTGAAGTGAGAGGAAGGTTTGCAGGGAGATTAGTTTATTGTTAAGACTTCTAGCATTGAGCAGTGCCACCTTCAGATATTCCTTCATAGGTTCAGTACAGTTGTGATGTTTATCAGTTTGGCATTGCCTAAAAAGGCACTATGGGGTGTAAAAAGTCATTGCCAATATCCAAAAGCCTATACGGGATAAGTGCAGACCACCCCTGGCAAAGCAGCATGGTCTATCAACCATGTCCTCCCATGCCATCAAATATTGTACCCCCTTTAACTCACACCAGATGCTAAGCCAGTTGTTAAAAATCAATCAATTTCTGATGTTAAAATGGCATCATCCCTGGAGAATATTTTATGCTGCACAGGGCTAAGCTCAGGTATTGGCAAGCTCTATAATGTCTTGCTTCATATAGTCAAGGGAGGTATTTTTCAGGCCATTAACACCCACATGTACTATGACAAAGTCATACTGGTACATGTGGTTCAATGAACTAACTGCCTGTGTGACTTTACTGATCCAAGCCATAGAAAGGCAGCTAACCATGGCTCTCTTCTTACTCAGTCTGGTGAGGGGGACATCAATGTACTTCACTATAGAATCAACAATGACCAAGAAATTTGCCCTGCGCTTGTTTGCATTAAGAGCTTAGCAGTAGAGGCATTTGATACAGTGTTAGTATGTGTAGCTGTGGATAGTATGGGTTTCCTGAGACATGGAGGGGCCTATAGGTTGCAAGAATATGGTACAATACCCTGTTTATGGTGAGTTGCATGTGTATGAGTTCCAGTGGTCATATATTTTAACTAGTCTGGATGTGAGGTTGTTTTAATTTAGACTGAGACTCCTCCACATTTAGTTCCCTCCTGTGCAGTACCTGGTCTAAAAGTGTTAAAGTCATTATAGCCTTGCATTACTGGTGTGCTCTCCGCAACTTTAAACCACATGTCTGTTACTATACAGATGTCTGCACTGTCAAGTGACAGGAAGGCTTGCAAGAAAATGAGTTTCTTGTAGAAACTTCTAGCATTGAGCAGTGCCACCTTCAGATATTCCTTCATAGGTTCAGTTAAGTTGTGAGGTTTATCAGTTTGGCATTGCCTAAAAAAAGGCACTATGGAGGTGAAAAAAGTCTTTGCCAGTATCCAAAAGCCTAAAGAGGATAACTGCAGACCACCCCTGGCAAAGCAGCATGGTCTGTCAACCATGTCTTCCCAGATCATCAAATAGTGTACCCCTTTGGGCTCACACCAGAAGCTAAGCCAATTGTTAAAATTAATAAATTTCTGTTGTTAAAATGGCATCATCTCTGGAGAAGGTATTATGCCACTCAGGGCTAACCTCATATCTGCATGCGAAAGGTATTGGCAAGCTCTATAATGTCTTGATTCATATAGTCAAGGGAGGTATGTTTCAGATCATTACCACCCACATGTACTATGACAGAGTCATACTGGTACATGCGGTTCAATAATCTGAGTGCCTGTGTGACCTGACTGATCCAAGCCATGAAAAAGTAGCTAACCACGACTCTCTCCTTACTCAGTCTGGTGAGGGGGACATCAATGCATTTCACTATAGAATCAACAATGACCAATAAATTTGGCTGTGTGCTGGTTTGCCTTAAGAGCTTAGTAGTAGAGGCATTGGATACAGTGTTAGTAGGTGTAGCTGTGAGTATTGTTTTACTGGAGTGTTTTCATGATGGCTGAGGACCCCCTTTTGATTGTGCTATGTAGCATGGCTTATTGTTTTAGGTGGGTTACCTGTAAGTGTATCAAAATAAGTTATTTTTATGTGTAGGGTCTTTACTCTGTGCAGTAGGTGTGGTGCAGCTATCACTGACAACCTCTGTAGGATTAATTTTGGTGGCATGAAAGAGTTCTGCCTTCAATGTTAAAGTGTATTTACACATTTCACATACTTTGTTTGTTTTCTTAAGAATATGTGAGCTGTCACTGTACATGAACCAGTTGCTACAATGCCGCAGAATACTCATCTCAACCAGACTACCCACAGACAGAGTTGGGAAGTGCATATCCATAGCTATTGATCTACTAGGGAGAAGATAGGGAAATTTAAATGTTGAATTGGTCAATAAGACAAAGAACCTGATGAGCAACACTCAGCTATACACAAACTAGATATTCTGGTAGGGAAGAAAACTGTCTAGATAGTAAGGGCATTTTGCAATGTAAGAGATCAGCATCTACAGAGATTATAATGGGGAACTATGCTGCAAGATGTTAATGACTATATAGAGCACTGCTAGATGCTGCTGTGTGGAGAGCAGCAGTTCTAAGTAAATACTGTACAAAAAGTGCAGATATTCAGCACAGAAACACCCAATTAATGCAGCTGTGCCAAAACAATGTCAAAAACAAGTGCTGAAACAGTGGCTATGGTAATGCAAGTCTTAGCTTGCTCCTAGGTTATGAGCTGAGCATTGTGCAGCTGCAGTGCTTAAATATTGGAGGGCATTCAATTAAGAAAAAAAAAGGTTCTGTGGCCCATCAAAAACAGCACACTCTTCTTTCCTTTATGCAGTCCTTGGCCAGAAAATGTCACAGGTCCTCTCAACTCTCACAAGTGGAACCAAGGCAGTTCTAACAAAAGATTGTAAAACAGGTCAAATGTGCAGATATTCTGCACAGAGACGCTCAATTAATGCAACTGTGACAAAAACAATTTGAGAAAAAAAGTACTGAAACAGTCGATGGTAATGTAAGACTTAGCTTTTGTAGATTTTAACAGAAACCAGCAACACTCTGTTCTTCATAAGCAGTGTGGTTACGAAATGCATCAGAGCTCGTATGTTATGAGCCAAGCATTGTGCAACTGTGACTCTTAAATAGAAGTGAAGATTTTATAAAAAATAAATGAATGAATAAATAAATAAATAAATACATAAATAGATAAAAAAACAAGGCCCTGTGACCACACAAAAACAGCACACTCTTCTTTCTTTTATACAATCCTGGGCCAGAAAATGTCTCAGGTCCCCTCTACTCTCACTGAAGTTGAACTAAGGAAGTTTATAGATATATTAGATTAGATTAGTACTAAGCTAACTGCCCTTGTGGACCATTTTAAGCTTATCCAATTACCCCATCCAAGAATAATACCCTGCACCTTGTGTCTGTAAGGTAAATACCTTAACCATTATGCCAACCTCCCACTCTAAAATGAGGGACTGCCTTGGCTGGAAATTGAACCTGGGTTTCCTGCATGGGAGGCAAGAATTCTACCACTGAATAACCAATGCAAACAGTTCTAAACAAAGACAGTAAAAAGAGTCAAAATGTGCAAATTTCAACAAGAAACACTTCATTAATGCAATGAAAAACAAGTGCTTAAACACTGGATATGGTAATGTAAGGCTTAGCTTTTGTAGAGCTTAGCAGAAAACGGCAACACACTTCATCTCAAGTAGTGCAGTTGTCTAATGCCGCAGGCAAACATATTCAAATGTTTAAACAAGCTAGCTCTCTAGCCAGTCAAATAAAGGTACAATAAGACTTACACCCAGTACAGAAGGGTGTATGTTATCCTCTTCTGCCACATGATTGTAGACCCCAAAGCTTACAAATGTAAAATAAGTGATTTGGAGCCCACATGGTAAACGACAACTAAGACACTTTTATAAGAAAAGGCACAATATGCCTTCAACCAGCAATTCCATACTCAGAAGGGTGTAGCTCTCCTGCAAAAAAGAGTGCAGACTGCATTTCTCCCAAATGTAAGATAACTAATTTCCAGCCCAAGTGCTTAAATCAAAACTAATAGGCTTAGAATAATAGTTACAATGTAAACAGACTACTAACGTGCAGTAATAAGTGCAGCAGATTAAATGTAAATGAACACTTTAAGAACCTGCAGCAAAAAACTAAGGTATGAAGAAGCACAAATACAGTAAAAGCAGCTGAATAAAGTACCTTTTTTTAGTAATGAGAAAGTAGCAAACAGAAGATAAATCAAGTTAAAGAGACTAAGCCTTTCTAGCTAATTTCTCAGAGCTCAGTAGAATGAGCTGATAAGATGAGACTGGGAGGATTGTTCAAAGTCATATATATATAGTAAGATTGGGCAACTCAAAAGCTGCCAATCTTAAAAGAATAACAGGAGTAGGGCGGGTAAGTGAAAAAATTAAATGCAGTGGGAGAGAAATCAGAAACAGGCAAAGAATAACAAGTCAGATAGCACAACAACAAAATAAAGACATCACTAAATACTTCTAGTTAAATGAGAAATGCTATTTCTCAGCTCCTCCCACTGATTATCTGAATGTTATTCACTGCATAGAAAATAATCCTTTCTAACTGTTCCCTGCCAAGACCTCTTAAAACACCAAAAGAACAAACAATTTAAAGCAAAACAAAATGCAATATGAGTAAAGATAAAAAATGAAAGTAGGCAAACCTTAAATGAATAACTGAAATCAAAAAACAAATACAGACAGAGATTACCAATAAACAGTAAATAGCAAGTCACATAGCACTACATCTAATTAAAAATGCTAATAAACATTTCTAGTTAAATGAGGAATGCTATTTATCAGCTCCTCCCACTAATATGCTGGATGTTGTCCACAGTCTGCAAAAGGATTCTTTTCTAACTGACCCATGCCAAGATCTCTTAAACTCATAAAAGGGCAAAAAACTTAAAACAAAACAAAATGCAATATACGAGTAAAGATAAAAAAGGTAATAACCAAACCTTAATTGAATAACTCCAATCCAAAATCAAATGTAGAGAGAGATCAGCAATAGGTGGAGAACAGCAAGTTATACAACACTATGGCTAAATAAAGATGCTGCTAAATTTTTCTAGGTAAGTGAGGAAACCAATTTATCAGCTCTTCCCACTAATTAGTTTGATGTTATTCACTTTCTGATAAAGAATTATTTTCTAAATGACCCCCTTTTACAACTTCAAAAACAACAAAAAAAATTAAAGCTAAATAAAATGCACCATAAGAGTAAAGAAAGAAGGGAAGTAATCAAACCTTAAATGAGTAACTCCAATTTAAAATCAAATGCAGACAAAGACCAGGAATAGGCAAAGAATACCAAATTACACAGCACTACAGCTAAATAAAGATGTGAATACATATTTGTAGTTAAATAAGGAATGCTATTTCTTAGCTCATCTGATTAATTAGCTGAATGTTATTTGTGGTCTGCAAAATAATTATTTTCTAACTGATCTTAGCCATGACCTTTTAAAATGCCAAAAAGAACAAAAACCTTAAAACAAAACTAAATGCAATATAAGAGTAAAGATAAAAAACAGAAGTAACCAAACCACAGCTGAATAACTCCAATTGAAAATCAAATGGAGACAGAGATTAACAATAGGCAGAAAACAGCAAGTTATACTGCAATACAGCTAAAGAAAGATGTCACTAAATATTTGTAGTTGAATGAGGAATGCTATTTCTCTACATCTCCCACTAAATAGAAGAATGTGTTCATTGTCTGCAAAATATTTTATAACTGACCATGGCAAAGACCTCTTAAAATTCCAAAAAGAAAAAAAAAACTTAAAATAAAACAAAACTAATACAAGAATAATGTTAAAAATGGAAGTAATTAAACCTTATCTGAATATCTCCAATCCAAAATCAAATACAGGCAGAGATTGCCAATAGGCAGAGAACAGCAAGCCACGCAGCACTGCAGCTAGATAATGATGCCACTAAATATTTTAGTTAAATGAGGAATGCTATATAACAACTCTTCCCACTAATTAGCTGGATGATATTCACTGCCTGAAAAAGAATTATTTTCTTCTTGACCTTAGCCAAGACCTTCTGAAACTCAAAAAAGAAGAAAAAAAAAGCTTAAAACAAAATAAAATGTAACATAAGCATAAAGATAAAAAGGGAAGTAGCCAAACCTTAAATAAGTAACTTGAATCCAAAATCTAATACAAACAAAAATCAATAATAGACAAAGAATAGCAAGTCATACAACACTATAGCTAAATAAAGATGCGAGTAAATATTTGCAGTTAAACAAGGAACGCTTTTTATCAGCTCCTTCAAATAATTAGCTGGATGTTAATCAATGCCTGCTAAATAATTATTTTCTAACTGACCATAGCCAAGACCATTTAAAACTCCAAAAAGAACAAAATACTTAACAAACAAAATGCAATAGCAGAGTAAAGATAAAGAATAGAAGTAATCAAATCTTAAATGAATAACTCCAATCCAAAGTCAACTGTAGACAGAGATCATCAATAGACACAGAACAGCAAATCACTAAGTACTACAGCTAAATAAATATGCTACTAAATATTTGTAGTTAAATGAGGAATGTTTTTACTGAAGTCCTCCCCTTCATTACATGGATGTTATTTAATGACAACAAAACAATCTGTTTTTTACTGACCATAGCCAAGACCTCTTAAAACTCCAAAAATACCCCAAAATGTAAAGCAAAACTAAATGAAAAAAATGGAAGTAACAAATTTTAACTGAATAACTTCAATGTAAATGTAGACAGAGATCAGCAACTGACAGGGAAGTCATGCAGCACTTCAGATAAAAGAGATGTTGCTAAATATTTCTAGGTAATTGAATAATGTTATTCCCCAGCTCTTCCAACTAAATAGCTGGATCTACAAAATAATCATGTTCTGACTAACCCTAACCAAGACCTTTTAAAACTCCTAAAAGAACAAAAAACTTAAAGCAATACAATATCAGAGCAAAGATAAAAAATATATGTAACCAAACCTGCAATGAATAACTCCAATCTGAAATCAAATGCCGACAGAGATCAGCAGTAGACAGAGAACAGCAAGTCACACAGCACTACAGCTAAATAAAGATGGCATTAAATATTTTTAGTTAAATGAGGAATCCTACTAATTTGTTGGATATTATTCACTGTCTGCAAAATAATTATTTTCTAACTGTCCATAGCCAAGACCTTTTGAAATTCAAAACTAAAAAAAAATTTTTAAAAAATTAGAATGAAACAAAATGCAGCATAAGAGTAAAGTTAAAAAATGGAAGTGACCGAACCTTAAATGAATAACTACAATCCAAAATCAAATGCAACCAGAGATCAACAACAGTCACAGAACAGCAAGTCACACAATACTACAGTTAAAAAAGATGCCACTAAATATTTATAATTAAATGAGGAATGCTTTTTCTTAGCTAATCTCACTAATTAGCTGGATGCTAATCAACATCTGCAAAATAATTCTTTTCTAACTGATCCTAGCCAAGACCTTCAAAAATCCTAAAAGAACAAAAAACTTAAACAAAATAAAATGTAATATAAGAGTAAAGATAAAATATAAGTAAGTTAACCTTAACTGAATAACTCTAGTACAAAATCAAATGCAGACAGAGATCAGTAATAGGCAGAGAACAGCAAGTCACACAGCAGGACAGCTATATATGTTACTAAAATATTTATAGCTAAATGAGGTATGATATTTATCAGGTCCTCCCACTAATGAGTTTGATGTCTACTGTCTGAAAAAGATTTTTTTCTAACTGACCCTAGTTAGGA
Source organism: Protopterus annectens (assembly GCF_019279795.1). Classification (NCBI taxonomy): domain Eukaryota; kingdom Metazoa; phylum Chordata; order Ceratodontiformes; family Protopteridae; genus Protopterus; species Protopterus annectens. Next base: position 1,952,201,795 of record NC_056733.1, read on the forward strand.
CCTCTTAAAACTCCGAAAAGAGCAAGAAACTTTAAACAAAATAAAATGCAATATCAGAGTAAAGATAAACAATGGAAGTAACCAAATCTTAAATGAATAACATTTATCTAAAATCAACTGCAGAGAGAAATCAGGAATAGGCAGATAACAACAAGTTATCTAACACTGTAGCTAAATAAAGTTGCCACCAGTTCAACAAGAAATGCTATTTCTCAGGTTCTTCCACTAATTAGCTGGTGTATTCACTGTCTGCTAAATAATTATTTTCTAACTGATCCTAGCCAAGACCTTTCCAAACTCCAAACATAATAAAATGTTTAAAAAAAAACAAGATGTAATGTAAGAGTTAAGATAAAAACATGGAGGTAATTAAACCATAAATGAATAACCCCAAACCAAAACTGAATGCAGAGATAAGTAATAGGCAGAGAACAGCACGTCACACAGCAATACAGCTAAATAAAAATGTCACAAAATATCTGTAGTTAAAAGAGGAATGTTATTCCTAAGCTCCTCTCTACCTGCAAAATAATTATTTTCTAACTGACACTAACCAATACTTCAGTGCCCACATCAGTTGAATTGTATGATTCCTGCTGTGAATAGAAGAAATGCTGTTCCATCTGTCACTGTCCACTTGTGCCTTGGACAAGAGACAGTGGTGACAGCTAATATGTTACTATATATGTACTAGATTCCCAATGTACTCATGCAAAATGGGGATGCACCTCCAAACTCCTACACCTGTCCTCAATCATAGTGTGACTAACTTTTTGCATCCATCTCTCCCTGTCTGTCTTGCATATCTTGTACATCTACAACTGCTATCTAACCTAGCCTTCATACCTACTCCTCTTATTCCTAACTGCCTTCTCCAACATTCCTTCCACTCCAAAAAAGTAACTAACTAACTAACTAACTAACTAACTAACTAACTAACTAAACTAAAATAAAAAAATGAAAAAGGCACCTGTCCCAAAAGAAAAAAAAACATAGACTCTATACAGAGCTCTTCCCTTCTCATATATGTGTGTATGACACACTTAATTTGCTTCATTTGGCTATTATTTAGGTGCTGTCACACATCCTCTGTGTTGCATTTAACCAAATTCCTCACTTCATTGTACAAATACAGTGTTAGTTTGTTAAGAAGTGGATAGCTATGGTGCTCTCCAGCCACCATCCTACACATGCCTTCATTCTTTCCCAAGTATCCTACACTCTGTTTGCCCCCCCCCCCATTGAAACCATTGACCTATAAACCCCATTCATACCACTATTCTGGTCAGAAAATAGAATTGCCCGCTATACACATGGCCAGAAATGGCCCATAAACCAAACTCTATTTCTGCCCATAACATTTGATCCATGCATGTTATCGTGTGGCAATGCCAAATGACAGTAAATGAAATTTCATATCTTATGGCAAAAACTGATGCATTTTCCTTCAGCTGCATTAATATAATGCTCCTCACGCTACAGTGCTTAGTCCTGCTACTTGACAGAAAGCAATACTGATAGCACTGTCAGGAAACAGTTATCGTTATATGTATAACAGTCTCTGGGGTTTAATGTACACCACATGTGATGTTTCAGTTCTTACTATTGTCTTAAAGTTTGATGTAGACATAGTTCCATTCTTCATCATTTTCTCAATATCCCTTAACTCATTACATCTGAATGATGCCTCAAGGTACTCCTACTGATGCTTCTAATCATCAAATATTGCTTGTTCATATTTGCATCAATAATTCCAAAACATGCTATGTACAAGGTTTTAAAATAGTTCATCTAAAGGTTTACACAATGGCAAAATCAACTGCATTAATATTTGATTTCTGTCTAGTGCAGGTAAATAGAGATTAACTGTTGTTTTTTTATATTAATTTATATAGATATAATTTTCACATTTTTCTAAATACCTCAACAACCAAGTAACACAGACAGAACTCCTTAGCCTGACATGAAAGCTCTCAGTTAGATTAATAAAATGTTGCTGACAGTATGTGTGTAACGAGTGGTTGTTGAGATACTTTGTTGTTTACAAAATATTACAAACATAGTTACTACGTTTTATAAAATTCAGTTTAAGACCTAGAACCTACAGAATGCCACCACTATAAAACTAGTTTGTACTGAAGGGTTTGCCATTTATACTACTTTCATAATCTTTATGATTCCAGAGATATGAACAGTTGTTTGAAATGTGAGGACATAATTTGATTCTGTGAACAGGCTTAAGTTCTGCCCATTGGAAGTTACAGTGCAAACTTCCTCAGCTCCACTAAAGTGAATGAGTTAAAATGAGTGAGTTTTACTAACTGAAACATGACTTCCTTTGTGATGTGCTCGGTTAATGCTGAGGAGTAGAGGACATTTTTATTAACAGATGTCTTCAAATCTAGCAATATGATTGAAGTTTTGCTTCTTGTAACATTTTCCCTAATGAAGTACTGGATAGATATGTTAGTCTCCTACCAGTATCCTATTTATTTCTTAATTAATATACCACTATTCTACTCCTACGTATACCTCTCCACTTCTAAGTGCAAGAAAGACAAATGCATTAATTATTTATTGACTTTAGTCCTCAATAATCAACCAGAAAACCATATATTTTATGAGGAACAGACCAAAAATCTGTAGATTCTGTGACAATCTGTATATTTCAGAGGTATGCTCCTGATTGGTCCATATCTGAAAATAATTGCTGTAATTGTCAGTACAGAAGTTGTAATGATGACATGCAAAACATTAACATAAATCACACATGGGCTGAAATGGCTCAGAAACATGGATGCCTATGCATTTGCGCTCTTTGTACAACTCTTGTCATGGAGCACCACAGAACACTGCTGTTTCCTGTTACAAGTTAAAAATCTTAAAAAATAATTATGCCTGCCCTTATACTTTGTCACAGGCTATGGAAATGGGCTTGGCATTAGAGTGCAGCAGAAAGCAGCTGTGGCAGACTGGAAGTAATGTCATTAGCTTCTATTACTTGTAAATGTTTAATTGTAGTCAAGGTATGATGTGTTCACTAAGAGGCTGTCTATGTACTACAGTGTAAAATATTTTTATACTGAAACATATTACCCTTGCAAGTGTGTTCAAATGAAGTGGTACAATTGGACACATACTTGCAGAGTAGTATTCATGAGTGCGGTGCATATGTTTTGCATGTGTGGCTTGTAGTTACCTTGCACACTATGCACACATCAGAAAGACTTGTCAGTAATTTCCAAAATAAAATAAAAATTTCATACAACAATCTTGTGATGGACAGTAAAGAATGCATGGGTAGTACCCCACTCATTGAAATCATTAACTATCACCCATCACGTACATGTTCAATACACCTTAAAGTGACACAGACACACACATATGCACACATACATCATGCACAGTATAAATATTTCTGTGACTGATGTGATGTATGAGTTATTGTTACAGAATGCTTTGGATTGTGTATCATACATTGCTATTTTATCTGTTTGTCTGTCTATTGAAACATATATAATGTAAAATGCAATGATAACCTGCCCATCACATTTGTAGAAAGAATTCTCCTGTGGTGTCTGCAGTTAATACTTAGCTTAGCTGAGCTGTATTTGACTCTATTGATAGGTAGGACTGGATATCTCATAGATCTATTATGTTCACTTCCACTTAGGGAAAACGTTTACACAAGGAAAGGGCTCCACCATCTCTTTCACACCCTTTTAAGTCAAGCATTTGCTTTTCAACACAAAGATGATGCCATCCCTTCAAATGTGTTAAGTCTCACACTTATAGTAAGACTTTTCCTGTGGCATTAGCAATTGCTATGATGTTTCATAGATTGTAGATTTAAATATGGAGATGTTCAGATCCAGCTATGGTTAATTAGTGAAACTGTGTGTGACTATAGTGACTGGTAGGACTGGCTTATTAAACAGATCTGGTGTGTACACTTCCACTGAGGAAAACATTTACATGAGGAGAGGTCTACCTCAGCAATTTTAGTCCAAACATCTGCTTTGCAGAACAATGATGATGTCATCCCTTCAAATGTGTTCTGTCTCACACTTGCAGTAAGACTTCTTCTGTGACATGAATGAATGATACACAGCTCTGTAAAGTGCATATAGAGAAAGGTTGGTGTTCAAATTTGGTAATGTATGTGTGTACAACAATAATGACAGACAGGGCTGGCTTACCCAGTAGATGCTGATATGGTTGACTCACACTTGCATGAAAAGTGAAATGACTAAAGGATTTTGATCTCTCAAACTACATTTTAGGGGGTACAGGGGATTCAAAACAATGCTCAAGTCAGACCTTGAAATATGTGCTTTCTGACACCCATAGTTTAAAGTCTTCTGTAGATGAAGCAGTTAATACAAACTCTCTGGATTACGGACTCAGACGAGCAGGGGCTCAAATCCAGCAATGTCTAACTGTTTTGGTTGTATAACAGATAACTGAGTCAAGTTAGCAATGCCTCAATCAATAGATGTGATGTGGATAACTCAATAGAGGGGTAACATTTACATGGCTATAGCATTTTGATCACAAACAGATTTTAGTTGAGTCATATGGCTTCAAACACTCAACTGAAGTTATCCCTTCAAGTGTGTGCTTTCTAACACCTCTACTTTTACTTTCTCTCATGGCATAAGCAGCTCTATAAAGGCATAAGCAGTTCTATAGAGTGCAGAATAAATAGGCAGGGGTTCAAATCTAGTAGTGTGTGTTTGTGTGTGTGTGTGTGTGTGTGTGTGTGTGTGTGTGTGTGTGTGTGTGTGTGTGTGTGTGTGTGCATGTGTATGTGTGTGTGTGTGTGTGTGTGTGTGTGTGTGTGTGTGTGTGTGTGCTGGGAATAGACCCTCGAATTTCCATTTTTTTTTTATACATAAGAGGATTGTTTAAGAAGGAAGTAAGTTAGAGGATGTAGGAGAGAGGACTATTGAAGGAAAGAGGTGAAGAAGAGCTGTTCCCAAGAATACTCCAGTTCCAAGAGCATCAAATGTTTACACAGACTAATGTTGTACAGTGTAAGACCCCATTGTTGAGGGGGTAGAGGCTGCAGTGGCCCAGTGGTTGGAGCCGAATGGGGCAGTGAGTCTTGCATCTGCTGTGTAAGATCTTGCATGGGCTAAAATTGCCTTTCCACTACATGTACTATCACATCCTCAATCAAGCCCTGAAGCTCATTGTCTGTGTGGTTTGCCAAGCTGCACCATGCCAGGGTGGCTATAGGACTGGTGCATATGCATAACAACTATGAATACTATCCTAAACTGACAGCTGGTATCATCAGAATGTCACAAAAAGTGCTTGCAACATCTTTACCTCTATGGTAAAATATAAAGTGCATGGAAGCTCACACTAAGGCTTCATAGAATAAAAAACATTGAATTTATTTAATTTAACAATATCAATGAGCCATAATTAGGACAGCCATGGTGGTACAGTGGTTAGCATTGCCGCCTCACAGCAAGAGGTTTTCCAGTTTGATTCTCGGCTGGGTTGCCATCTGTGAAAAGTCTGCATGAACTCCCTGTGGTCGTGTGGGTTTCCTACGGGTGCTCCTGTTTCCTCCCACATCCCAGAGACATGCAGTAGGTGGATTGGACACACTACATTGGCCCTAGGTGTGAGTGTGTGCATGTGTGTGCCTTCTGTGGAAGGCTGGGTGCCAACTCGACACTGTAAAACCCCACTGCCAATCATGAGCGGACAGATGATCCACTGTGGTGACCCCTAACCGGGAAAAGCTGAAAGATGAAGAAGAAGAATGAGCCATAATTACATACAAATTCTGGGTCTCATGTTTCACAAGGGAATGTTGGTGTGGCAGAATAGAAAAGTACATTAAAAAGGGGAATGTCAATGCCACAGTAGGCTACAGACTTCTTTCAGCTGCAGACAAAATAAATTAAGCAACGACATTCCACATACAAATTTTGGATTCAGAGAGATTAGTACAATTTCTGGGAAATGAGGCTGCCTTTGGTTAATAAAAATGGCCCCCACATGAATATAGTCTGTACTCAGTGAAGAATGAAGTGGTTACTAACATTATTAAAATTGTTGTACTGTAAGTTCTTGAGCCTCACTTCACCCACCAAAAAAAAATAAATAAATAAGAAAATATGCCATAACATGAAAAAAAGATGCTTCCGTCTAGTACAATCTAGAATGGCAAGTGAAACAATATATAACAGAGCTGTTTTTACTAGATTTTTAATAGTTACATCAGGAAGTACATGTGCTGCCTAATGGGAATACACACCATCAAACTACCTACAATAATGCTTCTTTCATCTTTTCGTTTATAAGAACTTGAATGTAAGCTCAAGAAAAAGCTTCATGAAATAAAATTCCTGTCTTTATCTTGCCTGCCAGTATTAAAAATACAGCATTTCTTCTACAACAGTGTGTTTGAGAAATCACACGATCAGCAAAACTCATTTAAACTGCTAGAAAATCTGAATGAAGTATCATAATGTTGCAGAAGAAAGAATTTTTACATGTATCTGTTTGTATTAATCAAGGTAGAATGCTGACCCATTCAATCTTTCTCAGGCTCAGTCTAAGAACACTAAGTGTGTTGATCAAATAAGGCAAATGTAAACTGGGAGAATCAAATCCTGAACTCCATTATACAGATATACAAAGCTGTTTTGCCCACAAAGTATTTGAATTTTCATTGTCTGAAGTAGAATTTCATCTGTAAATAGCTAGATTACCAGTAGGGCTAATCCAGTTTACAAAGTGCAAATTGATCACTCAGTTAATAAATAAATAAAGCATGTTTATCACTATGCCTTGGTGAATATTCTAGCACTGATACTTCTGACATTGTAATGTGATATTGTTGCAGTATTGAGGTGTCAAAAAAGAATCATTAAGCTGAGGACTAATCTGATTTAGTTAGTTGCATATAAGATGGATACAAACGATGACATTCATCCATCACCCCTTTTTCCCATTTTTTGCATGGGGTTGGGGTGTCATTTCATCAGTGACAATCATCTAGAGCAAAGGTTTACACTGTTGGTTGGCTACCTTGCCACAACAGTTCTTCCACACCACACAGTTGCACTCACAATCACACCTATGGCCAGTTTAGAGTATCCAATCCACCTACTACATGTCTGGAGTATGGGAGGAAAACAGAACACTGGGGAAAACCCATGCAAACACAGGTAGGACATACAGACATACCAGTAATCCAACAAGATGTTGAATGACCAGCAGAAAAAAAACAGCAAGTCCCGCACAGGTAAAAAGTTCCTTTAGAAGGTTTATTAACAAACTCACACTTAAAAACAATAAAAAAGTATCATTACATAAAGTGAAATACTAGTGCTTTCATCCTGGTACCTTCCAGAACTTCCTCAGATGAATCAAAACAGACTGCACCCAACTTCACCCTTAAATGACCTCTTTTGAAGCCACAGTGTTTCCTCTTCACCAGATTTAAAAAGACTGTTCAAAAACATTACATATTATAACTTTAGCTCCTTAAATCTAACAAACATAAAATTAGCTTTTAATTACTTAAAAAAACAAATAAGAATTCAGCAATCAATGTTGTGTCTTTCGGCTTTTCCCGGTTAGGGGTCGCCACAGCGGAACTCCAGTCCGCTAATGATTGGCAGTAGATTTTTACATGCTGGCTTGCCGGGCCTAACGCACAACCTTCAATGAAGGAATGCCCATTCACGCATGTCGCCACACAGAAGACAGTCTAACTCAGAATCGAATGGGCGACGTCTGACTGTGAGGCAACAACGCTACCGCAGCACCACCACCGCAGTAATAAGAATTCAGCAATCAATAATTTATAAATAAAATATTTAAAAATGAAACAGGCACCTATATAAAATATATTACTAGTAATAAACCATAGATGAAAATTAGAAAGAATCATATTTATAAATGTATTGATTTACTACCCCATCCTAATATGTTAAACAAGGTATTGCAAGTATTATACAAGGACACACAATAAAACTTAAAAAACAAAGAAACATCAAAAACACAAAAAATCCATATCACCTCCACTGGAAACTGTGCCCAGAACCTTCTGCATATAAAATAGATATAATAACCACAATCATCTTTCAAGAGCTTTCATTCTCAACAAACGCTATATTACAGTTATCATGAAGTCCTTGGGGCTTAAAGGCATCAAAAAAGAGTTGCCAGTGCAATTTTCTTATTTATAGCAGTACTTGGCAAGCCCCACCCCCCCATTTCCCAGCATCCACTTTTTCTAAAATGACAAATTTGAAGGAGTGTTCAGGGCAAACTAAGATATGCTTTGCCAGGGCACTTGTATTTTTCTTTTTAATATGATATACATGTTCATATATTCGAGTCCATAAAGCCTGTTCAGTTTTACCTAAATAAAACAAGCTACACCTCTGACATAAAGCTCAATATACCAACCCAGTTGTTCTGCAATTAAACTTGACATTAAAATAAAATATTTTGTCCAAAACAGAACAGCTGTTCCCTGCACTGATCCCCTTACATTGTTCGACAGTGTCCACATTTCTTCATACCACATTGGGTCCAATTTCATCACCCTTCTCTAATATACCCTTCAAGTTGTTTCTTCTATATGCCACAATAGGTTGTTCCCCCAATTTAGATACAATTTCACCATCTTCCTTAATAAAATTCCAATTCTTACTGAGAACCCACCGCACAACTGCACTATCCATACTAAAACTAGTAATAAATGCAGTTGTATATGTGCAGGGGGTACACACAGGGGCATTCATAGATTTCTCATTTGTTTCTTGACCCTTAGCTAGGATAGATACATACCATTCACCCCTTCTCTTTTTTATCACCTTTGATAACAATGCTTCAATCATTTATAGGGTACCTACCCCCTATTTAAAAACATATTTTTCATAAAACCACACTTTTTAATAAAATCATCAAACTATGTTACCATTCTAGCTGCCCTTACATAATGGCCTTTAACTATCACTTTCTTTTGATGGTGTGGGTTGTGACTCGAATACTGCAAAATAATGTTAGAATAGGTGGGTTTATGATAGATCTTAGCAATATATGTTCTATCTTCATAATTTTTCTCTAGCAAGATATCAAGGTAAGACATACAGACTTCACACAGAAGCCACTCCAGCTGGGAACTGAACTGGGGAAACTCTTGTTGTGAGGTGCACAGCTGTCTGCTGTGCCACTATGCCACCCCAAAAATGGCAGCGATTGAAAAAGCTAGGGTAAACTTAATGAACCTCCTTATCGTTGAACCCTTATTCAGTATGAATACCATCAATAATTTTCCATGAAAATTGTGCATAGCCTTAAAGGGGTTACCTGAGTAAACCAGTCAATAAATAAATAACAACAGACAGATTCACTTGATACTGTTGCAGCATTGTTCTAATATCTCTGTATGATCATGAGAATCTTTTTGAACACAAAAGTCGATTCGCTCTTCCCTGAACATTTTCCATAGAGTTAATAGGGCTAACCCAGTTGCCAAACCAAAATAAACACAAAAAAAAAATGTATAAATATGCATTTTTGTTCCAGAGATACAGAATGAAGAAAACTTGTGATTGCAGTAACTCTGACTGTTGCATGACTTGTCCTATGTATCACTCACTAAATACTGAGCCCTATTGGTAAAGCAGTAGTGGTAGTATGGAAGCATTGGTTGAACTTTCCTCTTTTATACTTCATATTACATGGTATTATATTGATTGCCAAAGGGCCATCACATATTATTATGAAGCCAGGGCAGTAACAGTTTCTATAATGCAATAACAAAAAAAAAAAAAAAAAAAAAAAAAAAACCTTAAAATCATACAGCCCTACAACTGAACTTTTTAAGTACTGAACTGCAATAAAAAATAGAAACACTGACACTGTCTAGATTCCATAACTCATTGTGGTCATGTGATGACATGAAACCACAGCAGCACAGTACACTCAGCATTAAGCTACAATGAAAAGCATTGCTTCAGTGATAGGTGGGACTAAGAAGATGAAGGCTTTGAACCTGTGACCAAGACATGAAATATTATTGCAACCTTTGGACACTTGCACAGACATCTGCTTTTCTGAAATCTTGATCTTAGAATTTTACTGTCAGTGCAGGATTATCCAGATGAGTTAGACTGAAAAAAATCTTATCAATGAGCTGATCACCTTTGCAGAAGAGGTTAGAAAGATTTAATTCTATATTTATCCTTTACTGTGACAGAGGGCAAAACTCAAGAGAGGTAGCAGATTAAATTCAAATACTGTATGAGACAGAAAAAATAAAAAAAAAATGTAAAATGCTCCATTCTCAAGCATGTTGGGATTTTGCTTTTCTTTTAGCAGATTAAAACTGTTTCTGTAAAATGCGATGCTGCTGTCTTTTCTGTTATCTTTTGCCCAGCAGATGAAGCATTTAAAACATGTATTTTCTTCTGCTAGCAATATTTAATAATATAAACTAGCCTTTCAAGAAAAGCTAAAGAGATTTAAGAAAATGCATTATAGAATTTTTTTGACATATCCACTGTCATTAGATGACCATTTTTTTTCACTGCTGCATTTTTTTTCTTTTGCTCTGTTTCTTCTTATGTAGGTGGGCAGACATTTCTTGGCATTTTCTTTGAAATGTGTTATGTATTTAGTATGTTACTCTTCTAAAAGTTTGAAAGGATGTAACATGTATATGCCACCTATAAAACTATTTAATATCTAACCCGCTATGGGAAGTAAATTCACTAGAAAGATACAGCCCTCATAGTGATGCAGGCTTATTGTGTGCCACCTATAATGAACTACTCAAGGAGAAAGGCTTTAATTCAATTAAAAAAAAAAAGAAAGGGACAGAAATCAAACTCTGCTAGATGGTTCCATTCCTAGATAGAGGAAAGGCTAAGGAAATGGAAATCAGGGTCATATTAGGTAATCATCCAGTGTCACAGCTTAACCAATAAGAAGTAGATAACTGAATAACCTGACACAAAAAATCTGAACACAAATGCACTTTGTTCATTACAAGTTTACTAATGTATGTAGGAAATGCTTTAGGGATTCCACCCAGTAGAACTTAGTGAGGTACTTCCTGTTGATGATGGGGTTCAGTAAATATATTCATGGGGTATCTCCTGCAAAAGTATTGGAGATAAATTAATGAAGGTATGTGTTTTTTTTTATATCACAGAAACATATAAGAAGTGAGAGAAGACAGTCTTACTGGTTCCATTTGCTAGCACATTAAGGTCTGTTAAGATCTTGTGCACAAGTTAACCATGAGGAGAAGTTTGAACTATGGTTGGTTTAGAGGATGTATGTCAAAGACAAAGCCTCAGTGCATTTTATGAGCATCACCTTTCTCTGAGTGGGGAAAATATTGCTAAAATCAGCAATGCAAATGTGTAGCAGGATTTTTATGCCATTAAACTGTGATGGATGGGTAATTTGTAATAGACTGGTAGCATAATAAGAAAGAACAGAAAGAGGACTTGGATAAACAAAGCATCCAACTCACAGGAAAAATGCAAAGGAATTATCAGGGAATGCCAAAGATAAACTGAGCAAGTACAGCTGAAAAAAGAGCACTAATACAAGGCAGACATCAGAAGTTAACATGCTGAAAAGAAAGAAAAATACAGAAAACTGGACAAATTATGAAGGGGATATGTAAATCCAAGGATATCAGTTCAGGCAAGATAGAGAAGAGCAGGACACGGCGAGGTGTAGCTATGAACTATTTAAGGACAGAGGAGTAAAGCATGGAAGAGAGGGGTCACAAAGATAATCACAAGATATCAGAATGGTAGTCAGACAGAGAGAAAATACTCAGAGATGGTAGTTATATTCAACATACTGACAACCAGTTGCAGAAGGAGAGGATGAAAAAATGTTGAATGAATGTATAAGGGTTTGATGCAGGAAAGTGTTATTAAACATGGAGAAATTTAGTCTACCAGAAGAAAAAAATGGTGAATTCCAGCTTTAAAATCAGGACAGTGGAAACAGCAAAATTCATTCATCTTGTAAAGAAAGGTACAATGAATTGTAAAATATTGAACATTTTACATAACAATAACAGATCCATCTGCAAAAGACAGGTGCAATGAATTATAAAATGCTGGACATTGTGCCAACAAAAATGGGAGAGTTCAATACCTAGAAGTAAGAGCTCCCTGCCTAACAGTGACCATGCAGTGAGATGATTCACCATGGGTGAAGAGGACAACCAGCAGGAATATACAACCAAAATGCAGGACTACGGAAAAAAAAAAAAAAACAGTCCATTATAAAATGTGTGTTGTGTAGGATTTTGATGTGATCATCTTCTCTGACCATCTGTTATTACACAACTTTTATCTGAGTAGCTTATTGTCAGTAGCCTGATGCAAGCGTTTCAGCTGATAAGGTTTCTTGAAGGTTTTATATGCTTCTGTCAGCTATACTCTTGCTATTATAGTCATCAACAAAAAGAACTTGAATCTTTTCAAACCTTCCTTGTGTACATTCGAGCAGTAAAATACCAGCTATCTGCAGTAGCCACATATCAGTCCTTTCTAAGTGGCTTTTATTTGTTAATTAGGACACCAAACCATAGACCACTATATCAAGTTAGCCTTATTATATTACTGAAAACTATGGGCATTATATGTCTTGGTCTTGGTTTTAAAAACTTTCTCCAAATGCCATAATTTTTCTATTCCTCAAAGGGATAACTTAAATGGAATTCAAGGTTGAACATAGTGTCCACAGTAATTTTCACATCCTTGCATGAATTTTCCATAGGCAACCTTTTTCCTTTTTTAATTCTGTTTGTTGATCTGTACATCAGGGACCAGTCGTGAAAGTATGAGTCCCTAGATCTAGTGTCCTGCTAAAGCTCGCCTAACAGAACACGAAATGAGGCAAGGTCATGTGCATTTTATCTTAGGGTTTTTGATATAATTAGTGTATTTTGTCATGAGTCATGTCTTACAAAATGTATTATCACCAATGTCTTACTTAGAAAGAATGGATCCGAAAGCAATCTCTATGGTAACCCTCATATTAGTGTTGTCGTTAGTCATGCCATTTGTTTAATAATTTAAACCTCAAAGTAAATGTTTCTAGCCATTCCACTATTTAAACATCAATGTGCTAGTCTCTAGTTGTTACAGTATCTATAAAATCAGATTATGATCAGTAGTTCATTGAACTTGTTTAATTATAAAGCCTGTGTGCATCTCTCAGTATGGAAAATGTTTATGCCAATATGTTTCTGTTACTTATTGTTATGTACATATGAGCATTTCTTACAAGGCAGCCACTGCAAAGGAGCTTTCACTGTCCCCTTTACATTTTTTGCAAATTATTATAAATAGCTGCATTGCACTGTGCTTGACTTAGCTACCTGTCAATATTTGTAACAGCTTGCAAGCAGCCTACTTCATTCATAATATCTGAATACTTCTGAAATCATGCTTGCATTTACATTTCAGTATGATACTTTGCACATAATTAAAGCATAACTTCACCAGCTTTAAGCATTTCATAAAAGCAGGCATTTCATTGAAGAAGCATTTGCATTGTTATAATCATTACAAATAGCCTGCATTCATTATATTTAGATATAGGAGTAGCCACACTGTTCACAGATACCCTTTGCAAAACTGCAAACCTTAGGACAATGAATACCATCCTTAGTTTTACCTGTATTTTATCATGCTATCCTTCATGTTAATGTATATCACTGTGCAAAGCTACCTAATAAGTCTGTTGAGACTCTCTTTTACTTGTCATATACACTCTTCACTCTGTTCCAACATACCTCTAAGCTATAAACATAACTAACTAAGCACATACTAGGAATAACAATATTTACATGAAAAAAATCTTCTTAGCTCTTCGTGAATTATTCTTTGTTACCAGGCAGAACCTGCTGCTAGATTACATAAGCTGTGAAGTACAGTCCTTGTGAGATTTACATGAGCAATTCAGGAAAACAATGCATTCTTAAATCATACCATTTTTATTGAGTATATCATTTAAAGAGTCAGATACACATAACATAAACAAATCTAAGTGTCATTTCCTGCAGTTGTGTATACACATAGCGGATTGTCACCCATTGCAATTCACACAGGAGTAGCCTGTTTCCTAACACTGCATCCTACTTTCTGCACTTCCTTATTGACATGAACATAATGTCACATTTTGCAAATCATATAGTACATATTAACTGCACTTACTGTCTTTGGGCAGTGTTATTGCATCAAGTTAACAGCTGTGTAGGACTGGCATCTGGAAAAAATAATACATACGAGAAACGTATACAACTCATTACAATCCCAATACTCCAGGGAATATCTACGTACACTAATGGACAAGACTAGGTATGGACTAGATATCAAAAAGAATCCCCTTGCATTCTTCTGTGATTCACAAATTTATGAATAGTAGAGTTACATGTGTAGTGTATGTAGACATTCATGCAGCTATAATTGCAGGCCACCCATACCTAATTTGATATCTGAGTAGCTACTTTCTCTGTAAATGCATTATGTTGCTCAGCATAACACAGCAGAGTTTGGAAATAAAAAAAAAATACATTGCACAACAGTTTTACTGAATGAAATAGGCATGCCAACCAGCTAAATTGTGTGCACACAAGAACAACCAGAAACCATTCTCAAAACACAGTGACAAGATTTAACTCCCTCCAGTTCAAACAAGTCTATTACCAGAGCAGATTCCTTCATTATTATAACATGAAAAAATGGGTCTATATTACGTGATCAAATGATAACAATAGTGAATGCTCTAAAGAGTGAAAATGCAGCACATTGAAGTGCTTTTTGTGGGATTGCTGTACATTGAAGAATGGAATATTTGCCCTTTACTCAGTGTATTGTGATCTCGGAGTTGGTATATATATATACATATATACATATACATATATATATATATATATATATATATATATATATATATATATATATATGTCAGGAGATGTTGGGGTGCAGCCCCCCCACAATAATAGTTTCAATGTGCTGCATTCACGCTCTGAAAAAATAACCTTACTCTACAAGCATAGAGAGTGGGGGTAAAATATTTATGTATTACCATCTATAAACATCAGTTGTCTAGCAGAAAATGATCCAGTAATGGTCATCTCCATCCACAGAGTCATAACAGCACTCCTGAATCAGGCATAAAAACTAAATTAAATAGAACGATATTAACATTTAGAATGGTGAGTAAAAAAAAAAGACTTAAATTCATTATTTATCCAGCATAACAATACATGTCAGTATCTGCCTTATACATAGAGAAGTTTCTTCTGTCTTAGTCTTACACTGTGTGATGAAGTATTTGTCATCTCATGTCTATATTTAAGAAGGATAGCTCATTTGTAGTTAAAATATAACATATTAAGGTAGGAAATATTCTAGCTTCTAAGCAATCCTAGAAATCACAGTAGATTAGGTTTGTTACACTGATGGTTGTGCTTGCTATGGAGAGTGACCAGACTGGCATCTACAGTAAATCAATAACAAGAAAGGGAATGGAGTAAGCGGAACCACTAAAAAACTAGCAAAGACCCAAGAAGAACAGGAAAACTGTAGTCGATGCCACCAGTCACTCGGAATTTAACTATCGCAAGTAAATAGTGTGTTCAAAGTCCAAAAATCTTAGTATACTTAGTATAAATCATCAATGTCAAGACCAAGCAGCAGAAAAGTCAATATTAGGAAGTCGAAATTGCTTTAATATAATAGACCACAACAAATATAAAACGAGCGCTTTCGCCTGGTGTGTCCCAGGCTTTATCAAGTTACAATATGTGGTATGGCCATCCCCTTTATTTATATCATGGGATAGGCCAATCAATTAATTAATTTAACCATTTAAAGCATCGTTTAGCAATAAAAGAAACATTCTAAGATATTTTAAAATGTGTATACCGTATTTAAAATATGAAATATATAAAATACAAACAGTTAAATAGTCTGTACCAATTATATACTGACTAAAAAACAATAAGTAATAAATGTATATATATTTTACTTGCATATCATTATACTTTATCATTTTCATAAAAATATGCAATTTGTAAATCATATTTACATATTAAAAACTCTAAAACACATAGTATTAAACATAGTCTAAGTAGCTTGTCATTGAGACAAAATCTTGTCAAAAACATGTAAAAATCATGTAAAAATCAGTAACCCAACCAGTGGATTCCAAATTGTCTACTAAAAAGTTGGCCCTTTCTGTTGTAACTTGAAAAATGATAATAAAGATTAAACACCCGTTGTAACAACAAATCAAAGTACAGGCTTGTTGAACCCTGGGTGCTACATTGTTTTACCCAGAAGAGTGATGTCAAAGGTGTCAAAAAATTAACTACAGTACTTATATCCCTATAACTGCTTGTTTCTGATTTTAAGTACACTTTTAAGGCTAACACCATCATTAAGGCCTGGGAATCTAGTAGCATCCAACTGCAATTGCCACATCAATTCACGATGTTCCAGGAAATTCTCCCAGTCTCCCCCTCTGGGGTCAAGACTAACCCTCTCCAGAATAAAGAATTTGATCACCATATTACTACATTTTAAAGCATGCCTAAAAAAGGCATTACTTTCCTTTTTCTTTTCAATGTCGTATGCGTGTTCGTAAATTCTCTTTCTAATAGTCCTGGTTGTCTTTCCTACATAAAATGCGGAACATGTGGTACACAACCCCAGATATACCACTCCTAAAGAGTTGCAGTTAAAATGTTCCCGTGCCCTCAATGTACGGCCTCTGGATGGAATGTGTACATGACCTTCATTCAATAGGTAAGGGCATTGGTTGCATAGCCCACATTTGTAGGAACCATTTTTTCTAAATGTGTTGATACTGTTATTGGTAAGATGGTTATGTCCGACTTGTTCGAACATGTCTTTTAAATTCTTGTCACGTTTTCTGATAAATTGAATTTTCTCAGGTAACCAAGATTTAATGTCATTTTGGGACATAAGTATTGGCCAGAACATGTTCATTGTGTGCTCAGTACATTCTGCATCTTCAGAATAGGTGTACACAAAACCTCTAGAAACCTCCTCGTGTCCCTGTCTGTTATTGTTAGGTAATGGAAGCCCGTGTCCCAATAAAGGTGGATAATGCGAGTCTCTCTTGGTTTTGATCTCATCCACACATGACTTAATCAGCCAGGCCGGGTACCCTCTTTCCTCAAATAAAATAGATAGATGCTGAATTTCATTCAAAAATAAATTCGAAGTGCTGCACATTCTTGAAGTTCGAATCATCTGCCCTCTAACTATTCCCCTTTTGGTGTAATGTGGATGGAAACTGTCGAAATGCAAGAATGCATTCGAAAAAGTTTCTTTTCTGAAGATTTGAGATGTAAAAGTGTTGTTATTTGTGTCTTTTACCAAAGTTACGTCGAGATAATTAAGGGAGTGTTCACTAAGCTTGTACGTGAAAACTAAAAAATTAGTGGAAGAATTTAAATAGTTGAAGAACTCCAGGAAACTATCCTTAGAACCTTGCCATAATAAGCAGACGTCATCCAGGTAATGCTTGTAAAAGATGATGTTGTCCTTCCAATCCGAAGCATGGATGAATTTGGACTCCCATCTATGCAGTACGATGTTGGCATAGGAGGAGGCACATGGAGCACCCATGGCCACCCCCTTGCACTGCCTGAAAAATTCACCGTTGAAAAAGATGTAATTATTATTCAAAATAATTTCCATGAACTCCACTATTAGATTAACCATGTTGCTGTTAAACCCTGATTCAGTGGCCAATGTCTCCGTAAACCACTCAATACCAATGTTATGAGGTATGCTAGGGAACAGTTCAGTGACATCAATGGTTACCATCAACAGATCAGGGTGGTATCTGTCCAAAGGTATGCTAGCTAGGAATTCCCAAGAGTCTTTGCAAATATATGGTAGTGAGGAAGCAAAACTTTTTAGACAATGTTCCACGAATTTACTCAAAGGCTCCGTGATGCCACCTGCACCTGAAACCACGGGACGAAATTTTAAGGGTACTAACCCTTTATGAACTTTCGGTATTCCGAATATGATAGGAATTCTAGGGTTAGAAACATGGAGGTAGTTAAATAACTTCTCGTTGATACAACCTTGTAATAAATGATCTTTCATCATGTAATTAATCTTGGCGTAAGCTACATTAACTTCATTCTTCGAAACTTGTTCATAAGTGTTGTAATCTTGTAAGATGTCGTGGATATAATTCTCATAATCGAACTGTTGCATCAAAACCACCCCCCCACCTTTGTCTGCTTTCATTACTCGGGTTCTGTTATCTTTCAAAATATTCACTACTTCTTCCAGTTTCATATCGAAATTGACCATACTAGAATTGTGAAATGCACCACAGTTTCTTCTGAGTTCTTTTTCCACTAATTCCTCATAAATTTTCAAACTAGGATGAGTGGGTACTACTTCTATGTATACTATCATCAGTGACATTCTGCCCTTTAAAATAGATAGCCAAATTTAAATTCCTAACAAATAGCTTTAGTTCCACTAATAATTTGGATAAATTAGATGGTTTTGCTGGGACAAACTGGAAACCTTTGATGAATAAATCAAAAAATTCTGGAGTGATGTCTAATCCAGTAAAATTGTACAGGGTTAAGTTGTTGCTAGATACCACCTTACAATTACTGCCAGCCTCTATATTTTCTCCATGAAAGGAATGGTCACCCATAAAAATGTTCAGTGCCCCCTCCCCCAAATTATTCATTACCATAGAATTCGTACCTATCTGTCTTGTGGTATAATTATTGTCAACTCCCAGCAAGCTCGAAGTACCTGGTTGGTAACTCACATCATTAAATATTTCATCAGAAATCATCGTTATCTGCGTCCTCTCCCCCAATTCTGCTGATAGTGTGCCTGATTCCTCCCCATCGGTCTGCCCTGGGGAAACTGAAAAAAATGGGGGGAGCTGTTACCACCCTTTTGGGCCAACCGCTCACTCCTCCTGGGAGGGTCCACATCGGGGGTACTGGTATTATTGTCATACCTTCCGATATTGTCTACATTAACATTATTTATTGTGTTTGAATTGTGACCCATTGGTAAAGGATATGCCCTGCCATCCCTATATTCCTGCAGGTCCCTTTCCAACTTCCTAGTTTTTCTTTCCAAAACTTTCAAGCAATGCTGATCTACCTCTAGGAAAACATCATCATATTTCTTTTTGTAACCTAGGAAATTCTTATGCTTAACTATAGTATCATTCAATTCAGTTAGCTCATTTAAAATGTTATTAGCTTTGTTTTGGTAATCATTTATCATGAGCTCTAACATTTCAAGTCCTGTCCGATTAAATAGTTCAACTAATTGAGAATGTAAACCTGAGCCAAGTTTGGCTCCATTGGGAAATTTGTATACACGCAAACCTTTCGGTACTCTTTGTACCTTAAGACATTCGGTCAAATAGTTAATCTCCAACTGTGCATTTTTATATGTATAAAGCTTTTTGTTGAACTCATCAAAGTCTGAGTCCAATTTGTTTGAACTTGTAATTACAGTACCTTGCTTAAAGCTTGGTTGGAACTCAGTCCAAGCCTTGAAACTAAATGTTCTTCCATTGGTGTTAGAAGCAGTGGTAGTTTTATTACGTTCCCTCTCCTTATTAAAATTCTCCGTGACTGTTGTCGTAGCTGCAAATCCTTGGTTACTTCCAGCGCCGTTCGGCTCCTGAATGTTGTCGGTACCCTTGTTGAGTAACGCTTCATGTTGCTGGTTTCCCGGAATCGATGTGTTCTGGACATCATTACCATTGCTCAAAGCATTGCTGATTTGTGTAAGTAGCTGTAAAACGTGGTTGAATTCTTTCCTTGTTACCGGGGCCTCTTCAGGCTCTTCACGTAGCAACGCTGGTGTGTGCATACAATCCACAGTATCCGGAACTTCCGCCATAGACAAACGAAGTAAGCGGAACCACTAAAAAACTAGCAAAGACCCAAGAAGAACAGGAAAACTGTAGTCGATGCCACCAGTCACTCGGAATTTAACTATCGCAAGTAAATAGTGTGTTCAAAGTCCAAAAATCTTAGTATACTTAGTATAAATCAGCAATGTCAAGACCAAGCAGCAGAAAAGTCAATATTAGGAAGTCAAAATTGCTTTAATATAATAGACCACAACAAATATAAAACGAGCGCTTTCGCCTGGTGTGTCCCAGGCTTTATCAAGTTACAATATGTGGTATGGCCATCCCCTTTATTTATATCATGGGATAGGCCAATCAATTAATTAATTTAACCGTTTAGACCATTATTTGACAATAAAAGAAACATTTTAAGATATTTTAAAAAGTGTATACCGTTTTTAAAATATGAAATATATAAAATGTAAACAGTTAAATGATCTGTGCAAGTTATATGCTAGCTACAAAACAATAAGTAATAAATGTATATATATCTTACTTGCATATCATTGTACTTGATCTTTTTCATAAAAATATGCAATTTATAAATCATATTTACATATTAAAAAGTCTAAAACACATAGTGTTAAACATAATCTAAATAGCTTGTCATTGGGACAATATCTTGTCAAAAACATGTAAAAATCATGTAAAAGTCAATGACCCAACCAGTGAATTCCAAATTGTCTACTAAAAAGTTGGCCCTTTCTGTTGTAACTTGAAAAATGATAATAAAGATTAAACACCCGTTGTAACAACAAATCAAAGTACAGGCTTGTTGAACCCTGGGTGCTACATTGTTTTACCCAGAAGAGTGATGTCAAAGGTGTCAAAAAATTAACTACAGTACTTATATCCCTATAACTGCTTGTTTCTGATTTTAAGTACACTTTTAAGGCTAACACCATCATTAAGGCCTGGGAATCTAGTAGCATCCAACTGCAATTGCCACATCAATTCACGATGTTCCAGGAAATTCTCCCAGTCTCCCCCTCTGGGGTCGGGGATAACCCTCTCCAGAATAAAGAATTTGATCACCATATTACTACATTTTAAAGCATGCCTAAAAAAGGCATTACTTTCCTTTTTCTTTTCAATGTCGTATGCGTGTTCGTAAATTCTCTTTCTAATAGTCCTGGTTGTCTTTCCTACATAAAATGCGGAACATGTGGTACACAACCCCAGATATACCACTCCTAAAGAGTTGCAGTTAAAATGTTCCCGTGCCCTCAATGTACGGCCTCTGGATGGAATGTGTACATGACCTTCATTCAATAGGTAAGGGCATTGGTTGCATAGCCCACATTTGTAGGAACCATTTTTTCTAAATGTGTTGATACTGTTATTGGTAAGATGGTTATGTCCGACTTGTTCGAACATGTCTTTTAAATTCTTGTCACGTTTTCTGATAAATTGAATTTTCTCAGGTAACCAAGATTTAATGTCATTTTGGGACATAACTATTGGCCAGAACATGTTCATTGTGTGCTCAATACATTCTGCATCTTCAGAATAGGTGTACACAAAACCTCTAGAAACCTCCTCGTGTCCCTGTCTGTTATTGTTAGGTAATGGAAGCCCGTGTCCCAATAAAGGTGGATAATGCGAGTCTCTCTTGGTTTTGATCTCATCCACACATGACTTAATCAGCCAGGCCGGGTACCCTCTTTCCTCAAATAAAATAGATAGATGCTGAATTTCATTCAAAAATAAATTCGAAGTGTTGCACATTCTTGAAGTTCGAATCATCTGCCCTCTAACTATTCCCCTTTTGGTGTAATGTGGATGGAAACTGTCGAAATGCAAGAATGCATTCGAAAAAGTTTCTTTTCTGAAGATCTGAGATGTAAAAGTGTTGTTATTCGTGTCTTTCACCAAAGTTACGTCGAGATAATTAAGGGAGTGTTCACTAAGCTTGTACGTGAAAACTAAAAAATTAGTGGAAGAATTTAAATAGTTGAAGAACTCCAGGAAACTATCCTTAGAACCTTGCCATAATAAGCAGACGTCATCCAGGTAATGCTTGTAAAAGATGATGTTGTCCTTCCAATCCGAAGCATGGATGAATTTGGACTCCCATCTATGCAGTACGATGTTGGCATAGGAGGAGGCACATGGAGCACCCATGGCCACCCCCTTGCACTGCCTGAAAAATTCACCGTTGAAAAAGATGTAATTATTATTCAAAATAATTTCCATGAACTCCACTATTAGATTAACCATGTTGCTGTTAAACCCTGATTCAGTGGCCAATGTCTCCATAAACCACTCAATACCAATGTTATGAGGTATGCTAGGGAACAGTTCAGTGACATCAATGGTTACCATCAACAGATCAGGGTGGTATCTGTCCAAAGGTATGCTAGCTAGGAATTCCCAAGAGTCTTTGCAAATATATGGTAGTGAGGAAGCAAAACTTTTTAGACAATGTTCCATGAATTTACTCAAAGGCTCCGTGATGCCACCTGCACCTGAAACCACGGGACGAAATTTTAAGGGTACTAACCCTTTATGAACTTTCGGTATTCCGAATATGATAGGAATTCTAGGGTTAGAAACATGGAGGTAGTTAAATAACTTCTCGTTGATACAACCTTGTAATAAATGATCTTTCATCATGTAATTAATCTTGGCGTAAGCTACATTAACTTCATTCTTCGAAACTTGTTCATAAGTGTTGTAATCTTGTAAGATGTCGTGGATATAATTCTCATAATCGAACTGTTGCATCAAAACCACCCCCCCACCTTTGTCTGCTTTCATTACTCGGGTTCTGTTATCTTTCAAAATATTCACTACTTCTTCCAGTTTCATATCGAAATTGACCATACTAGAATTGTAAAATGCACCACAGTTTCTTCTGAGTTCTTTTTCCACTAATTCCTCATAAATTTTCAAACTAGGATGAGTGGGTGGATTGAAGGTACTACTTCTATGTAGACTATCATCAGTGACATTCTGCCCTTTAAAATAGATAGCCAAATTTAAATTCCTAATAAATAGCTTTAGTTCCACTAATAATTTGGATAAATTATATGGTTTTGCAGGGACAAACTGGAAACCTTTGATGAATAAATCAAAAAATTCTGGAGTGATGTCTAATCCAGTAAAATTGTACAGGGTTAAGTTGTTGCTAGATACCACATTACAATTACTGCCAGCCTCTATATTTTCTCCATGAAAGGAATGGTCACCCATAAAAATGTTCAGTGCCCCCTCCCCCAAATTATTCAATACCATAGAATTCGTACCTATCTGTCTTGTGGTATAATTATTGTCAACTCCCAGCAAGCTCGAAGTACCTGGTTGGTAACTCACATCATTAAATATTTCATCAGAAATCAACGTTATCTGCGTCCTCTCCCCCAATTCTGCTGATAGTGTGCCTGATTCCTCCCCATCGGTCTGCCCTGGGGAAACTGAAAAAAATGGGGGGAGCTGTTACCACCCTTTTGGGCCAACCGCTCACTCCTCCTGGGAGGGTCCACATCGGGGGTACTGGTATTATTGTCATACCTTCCGATATTGTCTACATTAACATTATTTATTGTGTTTGAATTGTGACCCATTGGTAAAGGATATGCCCTGCCATCTCCATCCACAGAGTCATAACAGCACTCCTGAATCAGGCATAAAAACTAAATTAAATAGAACGATATTAACATTTAGAATGGTGAGTAAAAAAAAAGAGACTTAAATTCATTATTTATCCAGCATAACAATACATGTCAGTATCTGCCTTATACATAGAGAAGTTTCTTCTGTCTTAGTCTTACACTGTGTGATGAAGTATTTGTCATCTCATGTCTATATTTAAGAAGGATAGCTCATTTGTAGTTAAAATATAACATATTAAGGTAGGAAATATTCTAGCTTCTAAGCAATCCTAGAAATCACAGTAGATTAGGTTTGTTACACTGATGGTTGTGCTTGCTATGGAGAGTGACCAGACTGGCATCTACAGTAAATCAATAACAAGAAAGGGAATGGCACAACATTTGATGATTACTAATACATAGTGAGGGCCATACATGGTGATGGATAAAAAACTTTGAAGTCAGTGAAAGCCTAATAGGTGTGTTACTGATACAGAAGGTTATAAGGAATGTGTGAGTAAATTAAAAGGATGGCACATTTTTTTTATACAGTGTTACAGACTGAAACTGAAAAATAATGAATGTGTATGAATGTTGTTCAAATGACAATGATGTGAACACAAAGCAGTGTTGGTGGGATACTGGGATACTTCACACATATTTAAACGTTAAGCCCAAAATAGTGTCATAGAAATTCATGTAGCTATAACTGCAGGATATGAATTCTTTTCATTTCAAAATAACAGTAGTGATCCTAGATATAGGACACATTTGTCTTTTTGGCTTTTCCCAGTTAGGGGTTGCCACAGCGGAACTCTGGTCTGCCAATGATTGGCAGTAGATTTTTATGGTGCCGAGTTGCCAGCTTGATGCCCAACCTTCAGCAAAAGCATGCCCATTCGTGCATGTCTTTTGGAGAACATGTGACTGCAGGGAGGACATGCAGACTCCACACAGAAGGCACTCTAGCTGAGAATCAAACAGGAGAACCTCTTGCTGTGAGGCAACAACACTACTGCTGTACCACTGCGGCTTCCGCTGTACCACTGCGGCTTCTATGCTTCTGAAAAGGTACATTCATTCTACCTAGGTATTTTTATGTAGACCATTCCGTGGATCCTTTACTCTAGTAAATATTTGATCTGAGAGTTATACAAAGTGGAAAAATAATATAAGATTCCAAGTTGCTACAATTCATGAGTTGTGAAGCCTCGATGACCTCCAAGGTACTGGGCAATGACAGCCTCATTATCAAAGTTATTCCCCCTTTTTTATACTAAGGAAACAATCTAGTACTGGCACTGGCATCCAAAGCTGTGACTAATACCTAACACCTCAAATGAGCTTTACACTGTACAGCTGGGAAGCAGAATTATGACCATTAACTTCACAGGTACCCTTTATTTTCAGCTCAGTGGCCTGGAAAGAGTGATAAGTTGATCTTTTTTTTTTTGTCTTTTACAGTCACTCTGCCTCCATCTACAGCACCAGGGACAGCTCATATGTATGTTTCCTTGTAGTTCTATGGCTTTGACATTTCTCTACTCTCACTCCTTTTGCAGCATAAACAGTTTTCTTTTCTCATTGTATATGCATTAAATACCTTAGTGGAGATTTAGTTTTTTGTATTTTAATCTGTACTTTGCAATAACCTGGGGATGGAATGAGTGTTTTATTTTTTTCTTTGTACATGCTCTGAACTTACTTCTGCTATAAAGCTGCATCCAGATTCAGTGATCTGAGTTTCAGCTACACCCAAAGCAGATACCAACTAATTTTTGGTAAGACCAGCATGTATAATTCCTATTGATTCACATGGTTTAGTTATTTTTGAGACTGACAAAACTCTATTCCCTACATAGCCAGTTTCTTCCTGTTTCCCAATGTGCTAGTCTAGAAAATTAAATAACTACTATGTACAACGATGCTTATCTTGTTTCTACAAGGGTACATACAGTTTTTAGAGAAAAATTATTTTCAGGTCCCGTTTACAAAATAAACATGGCTGTCATGGCCTTAAGAATACATAGTACAAGAGCTTTGATGCATTGTGCTCTGGCTAATTCATATCATCCCCAGAGAAGTTTACACTGCAAAGCTGGAAAGCAGAATTATGATAATTAGCTTTACATGTGCACTTTTTCCTCACTTCAGTTTCTGACAGTATCATTTTACTAGTAGTAACTGAATATGTCTTATACTATTTTATGGATCACACACATAGTTAATGATTTGAAAGAGGATCTTATAATACCTTTTCAATATCAACCTTCATGTCGTCATGTTGTTTTGAACAACTACAAGGTCCCATTAAAAGAAAAAAAAAATCTTATAACCAGCCACTTTGCATTAAAGTAGCTGTAGATAAGCATTCATACTCCAAAGGATACATTCCAACAATCAAACTTCACAATACCCTATGAGACAATGAACATTCTCCAGTAGGACAGTAATGTACAAATATCACCCATTAAAACAAGATTAACACTTCATAGTAGCACAATAAGTTGCTGTAAAGCCTGACTAGAAGAAATAAAAAAGCAAAGATGACATTTTTTATTCTTGCTAAACATGGCTTTGCTGTTTAGGAAGCAAAAAAAATGAATAAATAAACAAAAGAAAAATGTGCTGTATGTGCAAGAATGTGTCTGTGTGAATTCTTGAGAGTGAGAGAAAGAAAGACAAAGAGACACTATTCAGTTTCTTTGCTCAATAATTCAGCATACAACAGAGAAATTAATGATGTTGATGAAGAGAGATACTGATCAACATTTTCCCCAAGAATTCATGATAAATCCAATGATGGGGGGGTTCAATACAAAAAAGTAGTATGAAGCTATAATGTCTGTTTTTTATTGACTGAGACAGTACTGTCTTCTGACTTACCAGAGAGACAGACCAAAGTTAGAGACATTTGGGAGGAACGGAGGGTAGGTGTGTGTGTTGGGGGGGGAGGGGGTGGCAATGCCTTATAGTGTAGAGTTTTGTTTTGTTCATTTGATCACAATGAGACATCTGAAGACTACTCAGTCAAGAAACTAGAAACTAGAAGTAATTGCTTGACTTATATGTGTCTGTATGTGTATGTGTGGGTTTACTATCAAAATTTCGAACCGTACTCCGTCGACTGTACTATCGTTGAACACAGAAGTTCGAAAACGGCAATATCGATGTCAAAAAAACAATCTAGGAACGGGTTTTAACATGGGTCGAGGTAGGGGAAATGTTTGTAGTTCAGAATAATACTGAACACCTACATCGACCCATGTTAAAACCCATTCCTATCCCTAACACTTTGTGTCATATGGCTACAGCTACACTGATTCTAGCTTTAACCTACTCATTCCTTTTTACCTCAGTTTTCATCTTTTCTGCTTTACCCTTTTTGGTGCCATGACTAATATCTTGCCTGTTCTGAGTTTTATTCCATTTTCCTTCTGTTTTGCATTCAGTTTTATTTTATTTATTTATTGACATCTGATTACCAGGAAAGTCTGATTGGGTAGAAACCCATTTTCAGTAGAGACCCAAGGAAGAAAGTTCCATAATATTCAAAACATTTTAAGAACAATAATTTTATAATATTCATACATAAAACAAAAACATCTGAAGTTTAAATAATTATAACAAATCAGACATAAAGATATTTTACAATCATTTAATATTTAGAGAATTTTTAGACAGCTTGTAGAGAAATAAAGGTATGTTATAAATAAGAACTGCAATATGAAGTGAGAAGGAAAAACAGGCTTATGGTATATTTAAAGTGAAACCCAGAGAAGAGAATCAGCAGCAAGGAAATAAGTAAAGGGAGAGTAAGGAGGTAAGAGAAATGAAAAGGTTCTTGCTCAGTTAGGGATACAGGTTATCCTGGTTTTGAGCAAGAACAGATATGTCAGTACCTTATCATTTTCTAAACTTCCTGCTAATATTCTGTTTGTAGTTTCACATCATCTACAGTGTTGTTTATCTGTCCTCTCTGACTTGTTTGTCAATGTATTTCTTCACCAATATGAACAGTACTGGGCTCAGAACAGAACCCTGATCCATATGGTCTCCCATTGGAGGATGCTTTGTGAGGCAAAATACTGCTTACTTCTATCATTGAGACTTTTTACATAGCTTGCACTAAATCAACTAACCCACATACATTTGACCAGTTTTTTTTTTCAAAGACATTGAGCCATCACAGTATGGGCTAAATTAGTTTTCTTGGGACCTTGCCAAATGTTTTCCCTTGTCTAGGAATGCTCATTTGGAGTCCTTCTTCATCTCCAGCTTCTCATCCACTATCTGGCTCACTGCAAACCTAAGGTCAGTTGTATTGGATCCTGACAAGTATCTGAACTGCTCATCATTTATCTTAAGTTCCACTGTTCTGCTATTCCTTCTTCAATCACTCTTACTTCTTCTGTTGTAGGTTGTCCTTCCTCTTCACTGCAGGCTTCACATGTGGTAGTACAGCCTATCTGGGGTCTAGGTGATTTAGAGAGTCTTCTGCACATGAACTCTATAGTATACATGTTTTTGATTTGTGTTTTACTTTGGGTAGTTAGAAACTCACACTTACTGATTTTTAGGTAAGTTCATGTTAAAGGAGGAAAAACAGAATAAATCAGTTATTTTCACTTTAAGACGCAGATTAGAACTAATTACTATAGATATTACAATAAAAAATGTAAAAGGTATAGTCCTTTGTTATAGAGTATAATAACACAGATATAAAACTGTAATAATTGCCTACCATGGAATAGATACTTTTAGGACTAAAGCAAGTGACTATGTCAATCACCACAATGAAAGCCATAGATTAAATTTTGCTTGTGAATACAGCAAATGGGCTATTACTA
Source organism: Protopterus annectens (assembly GCF_019279795.1). Classification (NCBI taxonomy): domain Eukaryota; kingdom Metazoa; phylum Chordata; order Ceratodontiformes; family Protopteridae; genus Protopterus; species Protopterus annectens. The sequence goes on from NC_056733.1 coordinate 1,952,230,212, forward strand.
AAGTGATTTACATACCACTAGCTTTTTTAATAAAATGTTTGGATTTAAGAAGGATAACTAATGCTTATTCAACCTGGTAGATTATTTTGAAAATGTCAGCAAAGCAATGGATGAAGGCAAAATGGTATAAACCACATACTTCAAACTGGTCAAAGCTTTTTATATAATTCCCCACTCAGGCATAGTAGAAAAGCTAAATAACCTGGGAATAAACCCATATATCACCTACTGGATTGCCAACTGGCTCACAGATAGGATGCAGATTATCAAACTAGAGGAAGGAGAGACCAGTCACCAGTGGAGTCCCCAGGGTTCTGTGCTGGCACCTCTCCTACTTGGAATCCAATTTTCTGAAGTAAAAGCCAATACCAAAGGGCTCTGGCTGGCTAAATTTGCAGATGAATACAAGCTAGAAGCAGTCATTGAATCCCCAAATTGCTTAGCCATCCTGCAGGAAGGTTTTTTCCAAATAAATAAGTAGTGCCAAAATCATGGGCTGAAAATAAATGCAAAAAATGTATTATTTTATCATTTGGGAAGGTTCATAGGTTCATAGGTTCATAGGTTGGTACTAGGCTATTGGCCTTAGAGCCTATACAAGCCTAGCCATAACACTTCTCTGGCTATTTCTTCCCACAGTATTTACTTCCCTGGACCCCTGTCTAGCAGGGTGACTGACATGATCCCTGGGGTGAATTTCCTATCTCCAATCCAATCATCAAGGTTCCTTTAGAAGAGGGCCAAAGAGGCACTCTGCTTGACATGTATGGGCAGTCTATTCCAGAGTCTGGGTAGTCTCTGGGTCAGGAACCTATCCCTCCAGCATGTTTTGTTCATTGTTATGACAAGGTATAGATCCCTGGAGCATGTGTCTCTGAGGAATTGGGATTTCTGTAAGTGTAGCATGTCCAACAGTTCTGGATTTGACATGGCCTTGTATGTTAAGCAGAGATCGCCTGTGAGTAGACAATATGCGACAGAGTATAGATGGAGTTTTTTTAGACGGTCAGCATAGGGCATCTGCTTTCGGCCTGTGATTCTTTTAGTGAGGTATTTCAGCGGCCTTTCCAGTTGTTGCAGATGTCTTGAGAGGTACATACCAAATGGGGCGTTGTATTCTATAATGGGTCTAATGAGGGATGAGTACAGTGGGACAATAACCTCCTTTTTTCTGGATGAAAAACCCTTAGTGATGAGCTGGGTCACATAGAAGGATTTCCTGACTGTTGTGGTGAAGTGGTTATCGAAAGTGAGACCACTGTCCACCTGTGTCCCTAAGTCTCTTATCACACTTTCAGTGTTTAGTGTACTGCCACCTGTGGTAATTCACAGGTCCATGTTTTTTTTTTCCCAAAGGGGATAACTATACATTTCTTGGCATTGAGCTTGAGCCCATGGCTTTGGCACCAAGCATCTGTTTCTGTAAGGCCCTTTTGTAGAATATCCACATCATTTGGGGATTCAATAATGGCTCCCAGTTTGCAGTCATCTGCAAACTTTGTTAGCCAGAGTCCCTTAGTGTTGGCCTGTACTTCAGAGAAGTAGATGCCAAAGAAGAGCGGTCCCAGGACTGAACCCTGAGGTACTCCACTTGTCACTTGTCTGGAGCTGGATTTGGAGTTAGCTACTTTTACTGTATGGTTTCTGTCAGTAAGCCAGTTGGCAACCCATTGAGTGATGTAGGAATTAATGCCTGGCTTAGTAAGTTTATCTATGATTTCAGAGTGAGGGATGATGTTGAAGGCCTTGGCGAGGTCCAGATAGGCTGTGAGGACAACTTTAACCATGTGCAGAGCTCTGGAGACTGATTCAAAAAAGTCAATCAGGTTCAGGAGACAATATCGGCCCTTCACAAACCCAAGTTGCATGGGGTCCAGTGTTTGAAGGTTGCCAATGTCTTTGTTTATAAGTTCCGTGATAATACGTTCCATGGCCTTGAAGATCAGGCTCATCAGACTGATGGGGCGGTAGTTCCCTGGATCCAAGATGGATCCCCCCTTCTGGAGTGGGTTAACTGTAGCTGTGTGCCACTCAGTGGGCATGAAGCCTGAGGTGAGGCTATGATTAAACATGACACTTAGTTGAGGTGCCATTTCATTTTGTAGTTCATGTAGTACACAGCCTGGGATGTTGCCTGGTCCCATGGATGCTGTATTCTTAGCTTTGGAGAGTGCATTTTTTACCTGTGTGGCCATTATTACCAGAATTTGGCAATCTTTCAGTATTGAGATGGGCCCTTTAGGGGGTGAGGGGGGGTGAAGTTTGCACTGAATCGGTCTGCCAGGATATTGGCAATATCCTTAGGATCAGTATATTTAATGCCATTCTGTTGTAGCTCAGAGCAGATCTGAGCATTGCCATTTTGATTCTTGACATAGCTATAGAATGCCTTGTGGTTGTCTTTGGAATCTTTGGCAATTTTATATTTGTAACTAGCTCTGGAAGATTTTATGAGGGATCTTAGCTTCTTACTGAGGCTAGTAAGGGAGTTTTTTTGCATCTTGAGATTTTCCTCTTTTCTGCAACAGTTTCTTCCTTTTTTGTAAAGTTTGTTTATGGCAAGGGACTACCAGATTGGTTTCCTTTTTTTGGAGGAGAGCTTCTTGGTTCTATTGGGGATGGCATGATTCATGCACAAGTGGATATGTTCATACAGTGCCTTAGTGTAGGATTCAGCAGTCGAACATTTAGTTCCCATCTGCATGGGTGTCATGAAGTTTGTCACTTCTGACTTGGGTAGCATGAAGTTGGCTTTGGAGAAGTTTTTTATGGAGGTTTCCTTACTGGGGGGTGGGATGTGGATGTCAAGGGTGATTAGCTTATGGTCAGACCTGACCAACGAGGGGGTGACCAAAGGTGCGGAGCATTGATTTCCCATGTTGGTAATGGCCAGGTCTAGGATATTGGAGCCCCTGGTGGGAATAAGGATTAGTTGATCCAGGGCATTGGAATTTATGAATTCCAAGAACTGTTGGACAAACGTGTTGGTACACAAGTAGTTTTCCCAGTTAATGGCAGGGTAGTTGAAATCACCCAATACTAGGGTGTTTGGTTGTATCTTAATATTTTCCAATATGTTTAGAAAGGTGTGGTGAGAATCTTGGGGTATCGTGGGGGATCTGTAGCAAGCTACAATTTGGATTGCAATCTTACCTAGTGTTTGTTTCACCTAGAGAATTTTAGATGCATTGTGTTAGGCAACTAGCCTGGTGTTGTGATTATCCTTGGTGAATATGGACATTCCTCCACCTTTAGTGATTCAGTCCTGATTTAGTGGCCGAAAAGTATGGTAAGAGTTGTAGCCTGGTATTGCAGGGGTGCTCTCTGGTGCCTTAAACCAGGTCTCAGTTACTGCACAGATATCGATGTTCTCCATTTTTAGGAGTGCCTCAATAGAGTGCATTTTGAGATTTAGACTTCTAGCATTGAGTAGCATTACCTTCAGATTTTACATGCTTGTATCTGTTACGGTGGTGTTTTTTTCCTTTGAACATTGCCTAAAAAAGGCACTATGGGGTGGCAAGAGCCTTAGCCAGTAACCTGAATCTCAGGGGCGACAGGTGCAGATCATCTCTGGAAAAGCATCTTGGTCTGTTGATCATGTCATCCCAGGCAGACAGACACTGGATCTCCTTTGAATGACACCAGAAGCTTAACCAATTTTTGAAGTCAATCATTTTGGCCTTATACTGTGGTATCATTCTAGGCAAAAGCAGAATGCTACTCAGGACTAGGGTCATACCTGCCTGGGCCACATGATCCGAGAGCTCTTCCATGTCTCTTTTCATGTAGTCCAGGGAGGTACATCTCAAGTCATTCACTCCAACATGGACAATGACAGAGTCATATTTGTACTTGTTTTGGAGTGACTTGAGTGCATGCGTTATGTGGTGGATCCTGGCACCTGACAGGCAGCTGACTGTAATTTTCTCCTTGTTCAGCCTAGTGTGTGGGACAATAGTGTGCCTGACTATAGAGTCACCTATAACTAAAGTGTTGGGTACATTGTCCTGCCTTAGTGGCTGTTGGTGGGTGGCACACTGGTGTTGTGAGCTATGTGACACTTTGGTTGTGATTGGTGTTTATTTGCGTTTCAGCTTCAGAGGTCCTTGTTGCTTGGGCAGGTTACTGTTAAGGGCCTCCACATATGTGGGTTTAGTGTTGCTATGTGTGAGTGTTGGTGGTGTGGGTTTAGAAGGGCTATGTGTTGCTTGAGGTGTAGCGCAAGTGTTAATCTTCTCCTCTTGGCTGTCTAGCACAATCTTGGGTGGAGAGTGCTTTGCTTCCAGTTTGGCTATATAAGTGCATCTCTCACAGGTTGTAGTGTTGGGTAGTAGTAGGAGAGGGTTGTCTGTGTACATGAGGCAATTGCTGCATTGGCCCAGTATGCCCAGATTCACCAGGTGGACAGGAGAAATCACCAGAAGCTGATGCTAGGACATGACCAGTTTGTCATCTACTCCAGGGAATTACCACACTGACAATATGCCCCTAAAACATTAAATAGTTGTTTGGGATTTGGGAACTTATGTGGGCAGTGACCTATCTTGTGACCATCATGTATCTGTTGTTGTGAGAAAGTCCCTCTATATTTGCAGAGCTTATTAACAAGGGGGCTTTGTCTTGATCTATGAATGTCATTGTCTCTCTTTACACAGCCCTCATCTGGCCAGTCATTGGATATAGTGCCCTTTTGGCATGTATCTGTCCAGACATATGCAACAGCTTGAATACTCACATAGATACAAGACTAAAAGGATACAAGGCCTAAACAACATGTAGTATATGGACCGAGTCAAGGCCCTGTCACTATACTCAGTATCCTGTAGACTGCTAAGGGGTAACCAGTGTCTGGCACACAAAACATTCTCTGATCCATTATTAATGGATTTATTTCACATTAGCAATTCAAATGGTATCAGAAATAATTGGACTAGGAATCTAAACCTCTTCTTCAATATCAGCAGAAGCATTTTGAGGGACAGGTACATCTCACAGAGGATACTGCAACACTAGAATAGACTTCCCATTCACATAAAACAAAGCTTATACCTGTCCATATTCAAGCATGACTTAGATATATGGATGGGAAACAGAAAAGTTACACCAGGATTATCCCCAGTACAGCTAGTGGATAGAGGCAGTTCCTAAATGTTTTATCCCAGGCATGGTTCCCTTCAAATTATCTATGGTATGATCCCAATTATTGTCATTAGGGGTGATATGTAATTAATGACCATGGGTTTGATAAAGCCAACTGATAACCAAATGGGATTGCATATTTTGAGCACAAAAAGGAAAATTGTCTAGGCTTAAAATGGTCTGCAAGAGCAGCTAGCCTAATACTTACCTATGAACCTATAAAGGTTCATTCTATGACTGAAACATATGTATTGTAATGATACATGTGTGTTCTTTTCATTTCAAGCCAATGAATATATATTTTGCAAGGCATCTTATCCTTAATTTTTTATTTTGTAGTCTCTCATATGAACATAATTGCATTTAATTATAACTAAGTGACTTATAAATTGACTATACTGCATACTTTGTCACTTTGTATTGAATTTTGCTGCAGACTATAATCACATCTATGCACTACAAATTTTCTCCCCATAATTGCATTATCAATATCAGGTATAAGCCACATATAGGTCATCAGGAAGTAATTAGATGACTTCTTATCATAAATATGAACACAGCTTTATTAAACTTAATGTACTTCCATCAGAATCTTCATCTTCAGCCCCCCTTTTCCCCCCATTTTTCTACATGGGGTCAGCGTGTTGTGTTTACTGTTGCCATCTTTCTCGATTCAGTGCCACACTCCTGCCTTTTTTGACACTCATGCCTGGCTATCACAGATCTTCTTTAACACAGTCCATCCACCTGTATACTGGATGCCTTCATTTCCTCTTAGATTTTTCCTCCCTGCCACAAATCATCTTTACCAGATTGTCCTTTGCATTTCTGCACACATGCCCAAGCCACCGTAATCTGCTCTCTTTGATCGTTTCTGCAATTGAAGTTAAAAACAGATTAGAACATGTTCATCAGACTTATTAATATGACATTAAAAATGCATAAAAACACACACATAAAAACTAAGGAACATAGAAGTTCTATAATTTAGCTACTCTCTGTTTTAACAAAGGTTGCACAGAAACACAGTCATTTAAACCTGGGTTAGTAAAGGCCTTTAATCTAAACTCTGTGTGGGAGTATTAGGAGTTATTGTTGCAATTTAGAATAAATGCATTTACTAACTCTGGTTTAAATGACTATGGGCCGAATTCACGAAGGCTTGCACAAAGTCTTAGAGTAGAGTAAGACTCCATGCAGCCATCATGTCCGACGAGCGATCCAGGAACAGCCTGTAGGGGCGTGTAAGAGAGCTCCTAAAATGGCTCTTACACGGACAGGGCTGGGATATGCAAATTACCTCAATTGCAGGCGAAAGGCATGCAAATGAGGTAGATTTGCGATTCAGGAAACCCGAACCTGTCCGAGTAAGAGCAGTGTTATTTGCAGAAATGTACTCAGTTGACAACTGAGTACCGTTCCGCAAATAGCAAAACGGAGCCATGAAAGCTCCAAATAAAGGTTGCATCCAGTGCAGGAAGCATGCCAATGGCCAAATATATGGCCATGTGAAATGTTTCCTGATGCAATATGAAAATAATAATATATTTTATTCCGCAGATTTCCAATGTTTAAGCATAGCGCAGCGCCGCACAAATGGGGTGCGCTCTAAAACCCAGAATACTAAAAATTAAAACCCACAAATGTGGATTTTATTGAAATTGTTAATGTACAATGCAAGGGAATGGCAGGCTGAAGACAAAATGGCCACCGAGTAGAGGTTGCTAAGGGGGGAAGCCCAGTCTAAGACATGTAACCAAGCATTAGTAGGCAATCCTATGTAAATGAGCATTAGGATAGTGAATCGCAAGTTTACATAGCAAATGAGCACAGTCAGTGCAGTGTAGGAGCAGGATATGGGGAGTAACAGAGTAGAAGATAGGTGACATCACGAGGGGAGTATGTATGAAAGAAGTGAAGCTCATTGGAGCAGAGTGGCATGTGTCAGCTGTCATTCATACATCATGGAAAGAGGTGTGTCAACAGGTAGGCTAGGGAAAGGCAAGAAATGGAAGGTGTATGTCATGGATAACACCAAAGTTTCTTGCTGAGCGGGTATGCTCATGTGTGTGCATGTGTAAACCCGAGTAAAACAGAGTGCGCGTGTGTAAGCGTGAGTGCATGCGTTTAAGCAGGAGTAAGCATGTATAAGGCTGTTTAAAGAGTTGTACGCGCGTTTGCACTGGTGTGCGCGGTGCTCCCCCCCGAGGAAACAGAAAGGAAAAAGGAAGCACAACAAATAGTAGGAAGCTACAAGGGAGTACTAGCAGAGCTAGCAGGTGAAAACAATCAGAATCAGGCAATTACACAGGCAGTACACTAGCCCAGCCCAGCCTAGCACTTAAAACTCTGCAAACAACAGTCCATTATGTTTCTCACAACAGACACTGCAGCAAGCTAATAGAAGTGAAAACTGAAAAAGCTTTACTGAGACAAAGAAATGTTAGGGGCTGCCATTGCTGTTATAAGGCGACATATGCAACATGCTGAGGGTGGTGACAATGGAAATGCTGCTGGACAACCCACAGTGAGGAGACGGAGAAGAGTGTACAGGCCCAGGGTAACCTACCAGGGGCTACATGAGCTGGAGATAGTGGAGCGCTATAGAGTGGACAGAGACCTCCTGCAGCAAAATGTTGAGCTGTGCAGGCCACGCCTCACACACACAACCAACAGAGGGGAACCCATCCCAGTGGAAACCAAGGTATGTGTTGGCCTAAGAATATTAGCAACAGGTACCTTCCAGAGACCAACTGGTGATATGATGGGGATATCACAGGCATCAGCATTCAGGGTACTACACCAGTTCCTGGATGCCATGTCAGCACATGTCAGTGATCATGTATATTTCCCCAATTCCAGTGAGGCATTGGCCAGCAATATGCGTCTCTTCCAGCAAATAGCAGAATACCCTGAGGTAGTTGGTGCAATAGACTGCACGCACATATTCATCAAAGCAAGAGCCAGTGAGTGGGGTAGGGTCTACTTCAACCGCAAGGGCTTCCCCTCCATCAACTGCCAAGTCATGTGCGATGCCCAGGGCATAATACTGAATGTGTGTGCAGGCTGCCCTGGAAGCTACCATGATTCCCATATCTGGCATCTGACGCAGCTATACCAGACATTTGCCAATGGGGACATCCCACATGGTCACCTAGTGGGGGATGCTGGCTATGCACTGGAGCTGTAGCTGACGACACCCATCAGAAACGCACACACACCTGAACAGGAACACCATAATGAGGCACACGCACAAACACGTAATGTAATAGAGCGTGTGTTTGGGCTGCTCAAGTCACGGTTACGGTGCCTGGACACATCTGGTGGAGCCTTGCAGTACTCACCAACTACATGTACCCAAATTGTCATGGTATGTGCTATGCTACATAATATGATCCTGAGAAAACAGCTGCAGCAGGACCAGCATAGGCCTGGGCCAAACAGCCCCCCCACCATTGCCAAGGCCATCACAGGCAGAGCGTGACTCGGAGGAGGAACAACCTGAGCCTGCCCCAGTAGGCAGAAGGAGGCATGCCTGGTATGCTTTGGCCTTGGCAAAGAGGCAATGCATAGCACATAAACTGGCTCAGTAGGTACTCTGGAAATTATACCTCTCTCCAACTCACACATATAGTAAAAGGGATGCCTAAGTTGACACTACCTGCTTTCAAACATGTACAGGGAGTGTAGTATGTGCATCCGACAGAGGCAGCCCTGCAGCACCACCTAAGGCATGATTGCCATGTGTTAAGCAATATAAAGCAGTGCTAAACAGCATTAACCACCATGTAGTATATGCAAACAAAATCGCACACACCAACTAGCACAACTGTGGTCAATGTTCAGTAATATTGGGCAATGTCCAGCAATGTTGGTGAATATTGAGCAATGTCGAACAAGTCTGGTCTAAGTAGGGCATAGCTGAACAAAAGCCAACATGCTCATATTTGCTTAACTGGCCCTTAAGCAGTCTGGTCTGCTCAGTATGAAAATATAAAGCAGTGATGGGCTTCGAACCCAGGATACTGTGCACTATAGCCAAAGTACTGAACCACTAAACCATGACAGTATTGCAGTTGTCAGCCTGTATGAAGGAATGTTGATAGGTCTATGAAAAGTATTTCATGGAAACCCTGCAGGCACAGCATAATCCTTGTCGAGTTATGACACAAAGGTGAGTCCTGCAGTGAGAACAGAACCTGACTTCCAACACACGCAGTACAAATGTTAATATCGATCATGTTCGCACACATCAACAAATGTAGTGGACCTCATATAGCAACATACTGAAAGGTCACACTGGGCATGCTCACACACTTGAATAAATGAGACAAATGTCAAGCAACAAAACATGGAATGGCAGAACTGGGCATGCTCACACACTTAGGCCATGTCTGAGTACAGCAGTGGGCCACGCATATCTGGCAGTTGCATGTGTTAACCCAGGAACCCGTCACTATACAGCAATCTGCCCTGTGCACACAGTTATATGACAACAGACACATCTATAATATAGTGGAACCCTGTCATAATCAAATATGTTCTGCAGATACTGAAGCTGTTCATAGAAACTGGTAAAGCAAATATGATAAAGACCTGCAAACAGTATCAGCAATTAACATTGTGCATCTTGAACATTAGCATAGGTTCACAGGTCGTTACTAGGCTATCTGCCCTAGGGCATATACAAGCCTAGCCAGAGTGTGTTTGGCAGTCGCAACCCTGTCAGATTACTACACTGTGTGTGTGAATAGTAGGTCACACAAGATAGCCCATGTACGTTTAGGCTAGTGTGCCTCTGTCTAGCAGGGACACAGAAGATACCCAGGGGGTAAACATACGATCACCCATACAGTCGTCAAGATGTCTCCTGTAGGTGGTCAGTGGGTGGCTCTGCCTATGTGAAACTGGGATTACATTCTGGAGTGAGTGGAGCCTCTGGGATAAGAATCTGTCCCTCCACAATGTCTTATTAACATCTGTGCTGAGGTATACGTCCCTGGAGTGTGTAGCTCCAAGGGAGTCGGATATCCTGAGGTGGAGCATGTCCAGTAATTCTGGGTTGGGTATATCTGTAAACAACAGGCACACATCATATCTGAGTAGGTGGTAAGTGACTGAGTAGAGCTGGAGTTACTGCATCTGAACTGTGCAGGGCATCTGTGTGAGTCCCTAAATCTGCTTGGTGAGGAACTTCCATGGCCAGTACAGTTGCCGCAGGTGTTGGGTAAGGTACACCCCAAATGTGGCATTGTAACCAAGCATGGATGTGATGAGTATAGGGGCACAATGACCTCACTCGATCTAGATGTGAAACCATATGGGATAAGGTGACCCACATAGAAGGTGTGTCCAACCACTTTGGCAACGTGAATGTCAAAGGTGACAGTACGAACAAGTCATGTTCCCAAACCCCTAACAACTCCTACCGTATGTAATGGATTACTACCTATGTGGTAATGTGTGGGCATGTTGTTATTCCCAAAGGGGATGACTATGCAACTAATGGCATTTAGCTGTAGGCCATGGCTCAGGCACCAGTCATCCAACTCTGTGAGACCCTGTTTGAGTATGCATGTGGCAGCTGGAGAGATGATCATGGCACCCAGTTTGCAGTCAAGTGCAAACATGTACAGCCATATTCCCCTGTGGTAGCCTGTACGTCAGACAAATATATACTGAACAAGAGAGGACCCAGGACCGAGCCGTGTGGGATGCCACATGTAACTGGTGTATAGTCAGATATGGCAACTGCAATTCTGACCATGTGGGTGCTATCCCTGATCCAGGTATCAATCCATCGTGTGAGATATGTGTCCATATCGACGCTGGTGAGCCTATGCATAATGGCCCAGTGGGTTATTGTGTTGAAGGGTTTTGCAAGGTTCAGGTAGGCTGTGTGGACAGCCGTCCCTATGTCGATGGACCTGTTAGCCATTTAAAGAATACAAACAGGTTCAAGTGGCAATATCTGCCCACAACAATGCTGAAATGTGTAGGAAACAGTGTCTGTAGGTTCCCGATGTCTATGTGTATGAGTCCCATGACAATACACTCCATAGCTTTGCAAAACAGGCTACTTAGGCTTATAGGGCAATATTGTCTGTGGTCCATTGTGGCACCAACTGTGTGGAGCGGGACCACTGTCACTGTATGCCATTCCTTGGGTACATATCCTATGGTAACTCCGATATTGAACAGTGATGTAATGTGAGGGTTGCGTCTGTCATGATGCTCGTGTAAGATGCTGGCTGGGACACCGTCTGGTCACATTGATACTGTGATGTACGCTTTGGGGAGGGCAGCACTCACCTGTTACTGTGTGATGTCAGGGAGGTTATACTCTGTTAGGATGGATAGTTGCTCCTTAGGGGGGATGGGTGAGAGACATCTGCACTGAACCTGTTTGCCAGGATGTTGGCAATGCCAGTGGGTTCAGGGTAGGTTTAGTCAGTATGCAGTAACTCATGGCATATCAGTGAGTGTCCACCCAGGTTCCTGACATAACTGAAGAAGGCTGTGTGATAGTCCTACGTGTCTGTTGCAATTGTCTGGTAGAAGCGGCCCTTAGAAAAGTTCATGAGTGATTGTAGCTGTCTGCTAGTACAGATCACAGATGCCTTCCCAGTCTGGGATTGTGCTATATCATGTAGTAGCTTCCTCCTGACATTGTACAGCTTATTAATGGCTGGGGTCTACCAGACAGGTCCCCTGCCATTGGAGTAGTGAGTCCTGTTGTTATTTGGGATAGCACAATCCATGCAGTCCACTAGGTGTCCATAGAATGTGTATGTAAAGGATGCAGCAGTGTGTGCCGTATATGCCACTGTCTCAGGGTCTCTGAAGGATACCACCTTGCTTCGGTGAAGTGAGACGTTGGCTCATGAAAAGGTCACCAAGATTACCCAGGATGGGTATGTGGAGGGTATATGTATGTCCAGTGAGATACATGTATGTTCTGACCTTACCAATGAGGGGTATATCGCTGGTGTGGAACATAGAGTCCCCATGTTGGTGATGATCAGGTCCAATATGTATTCCCCCTTGTGGCTGTGCTGACTGGTTGTGCCATAGCATATGAGTCTACAAATTGTAGCGACTGTTGGGCGAGGGTGTTGGGGTTTGAGTAGTATCCCAGGTCAATATTTGTGTATTTGAAGTCACCCAATATAATGGTGTTTGTGGAGACCTTCAAATTCTCCATAGCTCCCATGAAAGCCGAGCGTGGTTCCTGAATTTGGAGGGTGGTCTGTAGCAGGCAAGAAACTGAAAGGCAGTATTGCACAATGGTAGTTGTATATGTATGGTCTGTGATGCTTTGTGCAGTGCTACTAACCCGGAGGTGTGTGTATCTGTGATGTATATGGATACTCCCCCTAGTTGTGTTGTCTGTTCCAAATCTTGTTGTCAGACAGCATGGTATGAAACATAACCTGGTAGTGCTAGTGTGCATAAACGAGCCTGAACCAGGCATCTGTCAGTGCATAGATATCGCTATCCTCCATACTGAGGAGAGTCCTGAGTGGCCGCAATATGAGGTTAACACAACTGTTGTTGAGCAGCATTACCCTTAGTTTCATTTAACCTGTAATGCCTATGGAGGTGGGTTTGTCTTCTGAGCCCTTCTTAAAAAAGGAACTATGGAGGTAGCAAGAGCCTTAGCCAGCATTCCAAAGTCCAAGGGTGACAACTGCAAGCTGTCCATAGTGAAGCTACGTGGCATGTTGAGCATGTCACCATAGGCTGACAGACACTGTATCCCCTATGAATTAAACAAATTTGTTAGTCAACTGTTAAATGTGATATGTGTGTCCGTATACTGTGACATCATAATTGGTGGGTGTAAGATGCTAGACAAGGTCAGGGTCATACTGGCCTGGGCTACATGATCAGAGTGTTCCTCCATGTATCATGTCATGTGGTCCAGGGAGTAAGGTCTGAGGTTATACACACCAGCATGGACAATGAAGGTGCAAGTCCTGTACTTGCTTTGGAGTGACCTGACTGCCTGTGTTATGCAGCAGATCCTGGCACCCAACAGACAGCCCAAAGTGACTATTCCCTTGTTAGGGCTGGTGAGTCGTACGTCAGTGTGTCTGACAATAAGTGTCGCCTATTACAAGTGTATTAGGTGTGTTGTTAGGCCCAAAGGGCAGTGACTGTGTGGCACACTGACATTGTGAACTATGTGATATGGGGGTATTGTAGTGGGGTAGCAGTTGTGTGTGTGTCTGCTTTGGAGGTCTCTGCTGCTTAGGTAGAGTACATTTACAGCATCCGAGTATGTCTATGTGTGATACTGTGGTTTGAGTGCTGTTACTAGAGGATATGTGAGACTGATATGTGGTGTGTGTAGTTACCTTCACCACCTGATAGACTGTACCAGACATGGGTCGAGAGAGTTTAGCACCCTGTATGTCTATATAGGTGCATCTCACACATATATCTGAGTTTGTCAGGAGGAGGAGAGGGTTGTCTGTGTACATGAGGCAGATGTGACATTGTGTCGATATCACAATATCCACCAGCTGGACTGAAGAGTACACACAAAACTGACACCTGGACATGCCAGGATATTATCATGACATACTCTGTAGCCTGATCACAAAGGATCAGTAGGGTGTTAAGCATTTAAAAGAGTATAACAGGGATTAGTGCTCATGTTTGCTGGTGTTTTGTAAAGAGTAGCTGAGAAGGAGTCCAGACTGAATCATGACACCTCCTTCAGCTATGTCATAAATAGCAATGTACACCTATATATGTCCTGAGTCAGGGCCAACTGTACCTGAGTGGCAATGCCGACATCATGACAGACAGGTCCATATGTACATACCCATCTCCCACTGACAATAGTCCATATCATCATACCAGGAGATATCTCATGCAGAATGGATGAACAGCTACCCCCACTGCCAAAAGCATGGCAGCAAGTGGAATGCATTGATTCCCCATATGTGTCATGCACAAACTACAGAACAAACAGATCATGCACCTGAACAGTCAGCTGACCCTCACCCCCTACACAGGATGTGGAACCGTTGAATATGTCACAGCTACATATGGCACTCCCCACAAGTGTTGGTGCACAACACACCATGGGAAGTCAAGTCCAGTACACCTTTGAAGTCTGATCTGCAAGGTCATGGAGTCCATCATGGTTGCAGTCATAAACAGACCTATTGGAAGCTGACATACACACAACCCTACCAACTGTGGTATGTTCATGTGCGGATCATGGTTCCCAAACATGCTAGACTGTTTGCTGGGCAGCCACCCAGGACATACATCAATGAACACATCTACACATGTGTCACATAGACTTTGAATAGCCCTTTATCAACATCCCAGACACATGTAGTATCCACAAAACCAAGAAGCTGTGCATAAATATGTGTTGAAATACGACGGAATGTCAATGATTCCACAGATAGATCACACAAGGTAAGGATTCTGAGGTCTTGTTCAAGCTGTTGACACCTGCTGACCCACATGGACCATTCCTGGAATGGCATAAAACAAAGTGTACACACATCACCATGTCCAGTCTGATGATGTCACCATCCTATAAATACAGCAGGAGAAGGGAAACCAGCCAGTTAAGCAAATAATGCGCCATGTTAATGTGTCTCTCTCTAGTTTCATAACATAGTTAGGTAGGGGTTTGAATCTTGCAAACTGTGTGTGTGTGTGTGTGTGTGTGTGTGTGTGTGTGTGTGTGTGTGTGTGCGTATGTGTGCAGTTTCCTTTGAGAGGTGTTCCCTTTTTGGAGACTAGGAAAACTCACTAAAAGAGGTACATTCCTCTTTGGAAAGTCTGATGATGTCACCATCCTACAAATACAGCCGGAGAAGGGAAACCAGCCAGTAAAGCAAATATTTCGCCATGTTAATGCATCTCTCTCTTGTATCATAACATAATTAGGTAGGGGTTTGAATCCTGCAAACAGGGAGTGTGTGGGGGTGTGTGTATGTGTGCGGTTTTCTTTGAGAGGTGTACCCTTTTTGGAGACTGGGAAAACTCATTAAAAGAGGTACAGTCCTCTTTGGAAAGACTGATGATGTCACCATCCTACAAATACAGCAGGAGAAGGGTAACCTCTCAGTAAAGCAGATAGTGCGCCGTGTTAATGCATCGCTCTCTAGTATCATAACATAGCTAGGTAGGGGTTTGAATCCTGCAAATGCTGATTGTGTGTGTGTCACTGTTGGTCAATGCTGTGTGGGTTTTGCTTTTACTATGGTATGACATAGTATGATTACAACAGTAAGTGCATTGCACACATCAGTATCTGCGTGGCAAATATATATGTGCACATGTCCCCTCAATCAGTACATAGGTGTGAAGCCTGCATACTACATGAATACATTTGTTTCCATTGCCAGGTTGTGCCACTGCTTCTCAGATCTTAGGTCACATATGTATGTATGTGACAAGGCCGTCCACTGTCGTGATCTGTGGCACACACACCCATGACAGTTACTTAAGAGTAGTGTGAGTGAGGGTATATGCCTGGGGTATATGTCAGACATGGTCATACACAACAAAGACTGCCAAGAATGGACAGTCTTTATAGGTGTACGACTGCCTTGTGGATATGCATTCAGGCCTCTAATGTCTTATGTGATACACCTTGGGACTCCACAATACCTATGGACATGTGGATACCAAGGGACACATGACATAACATGAGGCTCTATATACGCATTGGTACCCAACATACATGTTGAGGCCTACCACCTGTGTGGTACTGACAGGATAGTATGTATAGTACATGAGGATGACTATGCCATAGTCGGCTTACTGCTATACAGCATGTATTAGACAACAGGTATCTGTCTGTATGATGCCCTTGTGTAGGATATGCGTCCTATCCAGGGAATGCATTGTAGGCCAATCCATGCATTTCCAGATTTGGATGGACACATCCCTAGTGTGTCTGCATGTACCTAAGGGGGCTATATGCCAAACAGGTGTGGTCACAGGAATGGGTGGCGGTCATTACCACTGGTTAGTGTTATAGTGTAGCACCGGAAGGATCCAATTGTTACTGGGTTCCCTACTACTGTGTGTCATTTGTCAGGACATCATCCAATGATTGCTTATAGTCATGTTGTTGAGGTTGTGTATACTACCAGACTGCAAATCACTGACAGATATTAATGGTATCACCCACAGCATAGTGTCAACCCATGTCATACACACGTCTACCCATGTTAGTACATAACTGTAGTAGAATGCATACTAGCCATTGAAAGATAGTATGAGATGCTAACAATGTGAATGACAGGATATGCCACACATCCCATGTGTCCACTATGCACTTACATCCAGACAGTGCGGTCCCACGATGTTCACAGATGTACACATGCTAATCTGTACTGTACACATCACACACGTACTGTCCACTCACTAACACATGCTGGCAACACATTACACTTCAGCCAAGTGGCACATGGGGGGGACAATACATACTCTGACCTAACAGTGGTGTAAACAATGCTACATTGACAATCAGAGGTTTGATGCATAATGTCTGCTCAGATATACCTACAATGATGTCATTACACTTCCTTGTTGACAACTTGCTATTATTGCTACACTGCTATAGTGCCACCCTGTGCATCAGCACCATGTTAGCCTGTCCCTCCGTCAATGATGCAGATGACATGAGGCGACACAGGTATCATCATATGCACAGGGCATTTTGTTGTTTGCTAAAGCCTGACATTGACCCATCCAATTGACATTTCTGTGTGTGTGTGTGTGTGTGTGTGTGTGTGTGTGTGTGTGTGTGTATGTGTGAGGGACAACAGTACAGCATGGGCCAATGTTGATGTAATGTGTGTGTGTATGTGTGAGCCCTAGTTGTTTGGTTAATGTGTGTGTGTCTGCATGCAGACAGCTCCACCATGTGGCTGCCATATACGGTAGTCTGTGGGACAGCCACAGACTGTACCTGCTAGGCTGTTCAGATCACTGTCTCCGGCCATGGACACAGTACCTGTGCCTGGCAGGGGTGCTTTGGACAGTATCGGGTACCAACCCTGACTGGGTATTGTCATCAGAGACAGAGGTATGATGACTGGACCCATGTCCCTGCTGGGACTGGCCAGAGCCATGTTCACATGGTCTACTGGGGCGGTCAATGGACAGGCCAGCCCCAGCATTGCTGGGGCTAGTACTGCCACTATGGGAGTGGCTGTGAACTGTGGGCCATCTGCAACCACTGCCAGCTGTTGCTGTTGCTGGCATGCATCCGTGTCGATGTCACAACCGTCCCGCACGGTCCTGGCTCATGGAAGAAATGTTGTGGAGGGCATCTAATGTCTCCCCCCAATGTCTATCAATGACCTTGGTGTAAGCCCGGATGGCACCGGCAAGGTCACGGATGCTGTCATTGATAGCAGTGTAATGTGCCCTCTGTGCCATAAGTCCCTGCCTGGTGTACCGTTCCATATGTGCTTGAGCCTGCATTACAGCCCGGAACGTACTGGTTATTGTAAGACCTGTGAGTGCACTCCTGCCAGGGGCAATATGACCAGTGGTGCTCCCCCGAGAACCCCTGGTCCTCTGCCTATGTGGTACCATTCTGGGTCTATGGCTATGGCTGCTGTGAGGGGATGCAAGTGCCATGGGTACCACACTCTCCTAGTCAATACCAACTGTATGTTGTCCCTCGCCTATGGCCATTGGTGGTGAGGGATGTATTGACAGTATGAGTGTGCGCATAGATGGGGTTGAACGCTGTGTACTGTCGATTGGCGGGCCAACGACAGACCCTGTCAAATCTTCCTGTGCCAAAATACATGTGTCATCATCACCACTATTCGTGGCAGTGGCTTCAGGTTGCCTGCTGCTTTCGCCAACCCCTAACTCAGCACCTGTGAGAGGAAGACAGGAAACACACTTTACGGTCTGCATTTGCACACATGCACACATGCACAGATGAACTCATGAACACATGCACACATGCACACATGCACACATGGACACATGGACACATGAACACATGCACACATGCACAGATGAACACATGCACACATGCACACATGAACACTAATACACACCTCACTACAGCACATACACACATACCAGCAATCCAATACATACTCTATAGTGGGTGAAGGTGGGTGTCAGTATCACAAGGTAGACAGTCACCACACACGTGTCAGCATGCAGAATGTGTGTTGCACAAGACCATGCAGTGCAAGTGTAGATGCCCCTATTAAATGGCAGTATACATGGCTTTGATGCAACTGTGTAGCTGTTCAGTGATTGGCTACACCCTGGAACACAATGTGTACATGGACACAACATTGCTGTGCAGGTATTATCAGCTCTGCAATGCCCTGTGCAACATCACTCACAAGTATATATGCCATGGCTGCAAGTGTTATCTGTGTGACACATAGATATCCATGTCTGAGTGCAGTGTCTGTGTCCATAGCAGATAATAGTGGGCACAGGTGTAGCACATGCATGCTATGTACACACACTGGATGTGCAGTGCATGTTGACGTGAAAGAATCCCAATGCTCGTCATGGCCAGTGTACAGTGGTTATTGTGAGTGTGGGACACATTGCAGATATGTGGGTGCCAGGCATGGCATGGCATGTTACATGACTGCAACATTAAACACCACACATATCCAATGTGTGTCAAGTGCCCTATACACCCACTAGCATTCCAGGACATATATGTGACACTTTGTGTGGATGGTGAATGTTGTGCATATTGTGTATACTGGCATATGTAAGCACACAGACAACATGCTTTGCATATTGTGTATAGGTGGATATGTTTGCACACACACAACACTGAGGTGCAAAGCAATGACTGCTATGAGTAGTACTGTGGTCACTGTAACTGGATGGGGCGTAGTACCCTGTGCCATCATCAACATGCATCTTGTGGTCACTCACAGCTACTAACGTGTGCAAGACCACCGCCTAGCATGCTGTACCTGAACTGCAGTGCCGTGGCTATGTTCACGATTACACAGCCACCTTGTACATGGGTGTGTGAGGTGCCCAGTAGGGAGCATTGCCTAACATGACTGTGTTATGTATTGCAGAGTGTTGCACAGCCCCATGATAGGCCTCTACCCCTGAGGTACATCATGTGTGTGTGAATGACATGTGGGATACTGAAGTGTGACCTTACAGTGGGTGTATGGTAATGCCAAATGTAGCATGTGTTCATTTACTGCGTATGATAAACGTGTTCTGTTGTGTACAGCTGTAGCAACTATGCATATCCATTGTGCAGTACAGTGTTGCCACAATTGTGTCTGCTGCACTGTGCATTGCATGTGATTGAGGCAGCTACTGACTTTACTGAGATGACTGATGTCTCACAGCAAACATGCACAGCATGCATTATGCGTAGGTGTGTTACGTGTACATGGCCTACACCTCACCTATGACATGCACATTTCATTACCAATATTAAAGTGTTAACACACTCACCAGCATGTATTGTCTGCCCTGCTGTCACACCAGAGGGACCTAGAAGAATATGACACAGTTTGTCAGTGGCCACAACTGTGGCATTGCTACTGTGAGTGTGCTAAACGACAGTGGAACAACAGTCAACAGTCACAGGTGTACAGATACTATTCCAAATATCAGTATTGCACACGTTAGGCAGCACAACTGCTAAACACACAGTAAACATCTCACATATGCATATTACAATACAGGGAACGGTAGTCTACAGCTAGGGCGTATTACCTGCACGCTCCATGTCATCCTGCTGGGTGGCTCAGGCCTCCATGATGACACATGTGTGATGCTGTTGCTGCTGTAGGCCAGGAGCCACCACGCTTAGGAGCAGCTCCTCCACTCTGGTGAGGGGGGAATGTATGGCCACCCCACCACCTGTGGCAAGCTGTTGCCTATGGATATCAGACACACGCCACCAGACATGTCTAATTAAATCAATGCAGTGATAGCGCACCTGCTCATATGTCCGGTTATGCATGCCTATGTCATTTACCCGACGAACAAGGTCTTGTCACAGTGTAGTACGGTCATGCTGGTGCTGGCTGGCCCTGGAAAAAAGCAGGATATAGTGCTGCACAAGGCTGTTCAGAAGTTCCTGCTTCTCCGCAGCTGAATACGATGGATTACATTGATGAGCCATAACCCTGGAAGACAATTAAATGATATGTGTGAGCATGTCATGTGGCACACTTAACATTATGAAGTACAGAGATCACTTAACTGCCATATATAGCATCTATCTGTCTATCAGAGGATACACACATTCAATACTACATATCAGTGCTCAGCCCACAACTGGTTGACAGTGCCTGCAACACTCCATATAACACACCAGTATACACCAGTAGTCAGCACACTGTTTGGGATACAATGCACAACCTCGCCCTGGGGGTATATATCAAGCTAATGCATGAAGAAATATGTCATCCAATGCAATGAATGTCATGTACATTTACAGTATTACCGGTAAACCACCCTAGTCTTTGATGCCATACCCCTACCTAACATATGTGCACGGTTGTTAATATAGCTGGAATACTGCTGTAACAGAGTAGACATGTTACTAGGTACACACACATACCCTGTAACACACATGTCATTGCGGGCATGGTACAGGCATCATTAAACACAAATCAGACATACATACAACACACAGATGTATGCCGACACAGATGAGCATTACCTGTGTACCTTATAGTACTGTGTGCCCCTACTTACAGATACCTATGCCTGTGGTATGTAATCTGTGCAGACTACAGGAAACACACAAGACAGTGTTACCAGGGACTGTGAACATACACCATACTGTGCTGTTTAGGCCTACAGCTTCAGGTAGTAAAACAGTTCATATGTGAGCTGGATTCACCAGCAGTACCACTTACTGAGCATACATGTATTGTTTTCAGCCTACAATGGGACACCACAGTCATACACAAGGAACTACGTCACAACATATGCCTTCCTACTATGTCTGCATCCCAATAACTGACACATCTTTTTCTGGCCTCACACCTAGGACACAAACTACCATGACAGACACAACCTCACACTAAGCTATCACACCTTTACAAACATTGCACACAGTCACTGTCACACTCATTCCACCTCACATAGCAGGTATTGCACTGAGTACATGTGTGTGTGCATTGTGTCATAGCTAGGTAATACGCTATTGGCCCTAGGGCCTAGAGCAGCCTAGCCATATGCTACCCTGGCCTTTGACACACATGTAATGTGATTTCACTTGCTCCTGTCAACCGGATACACAGAAGTGACTCCCAGGGCATATTACCTATCTCCAAAACAATAATCAGGGGTATGTATGACATCTGCTAATGAGGAGCCTTGTTTGTTCATGTTGGGTGGTTTAGTCCAGAGTATGGCATATTTGTGGATAGGAACCTGTACCTCCAGCATGTGCTGTTTAGTGAGGTGACAAGGATTAGGGCCCTAGGACATGTAGCCCGGAGGGATTGTGAGGTGTTGTCATGGTGGTTGGCTGACTGCTATGGGTGTGACATATCTCTGTATGTCCGACAGTGGTAAACTCTGAGTGGGCGGTATGCAACGCACTCTAGCTGTGGTTTGTGAGTCAGTCTGCATAGGGCATATGTTTGAGGGCAGTATTACTCTTTGTTAGGTATGTCTGTGGCCTTTCCACTTGCTGTAGTTGGCATGTGAGGTACATATCACATGGGGTATTGTGATGAGTAGATGGGAACACTGACCTATATTTCCCTAGATGACACACCTTTTGTGATGACATGTGCCACGTAGACATATTACATTACTACTGTTGTCACTGTGATTATCAAAGGGGAGCCTACTGTCCACCTGTGTCCCGTGTACCCTTCTGATACCATCAGTGTTAGGCAGGCTACCACCTATGTGGCAGTTACTGCGTAAGGTGTTTTGGAATGGGGTATGGCACTGCAGTATCAACACTGGTGTTCAGTCCATGCCTTGGACAACAGACACCTGTTGCAGTACATATGACTCCGTAACTCCCTCAGTCTCTCATATATATATATATATATATATATATATATATATATATATATATATATATATGTATATATATATATATATATATATATATATAGATATATATATATATCTACATATACATATATATACACACATACATATATACATATCTATCCATATCTATCCGTATATATCCATATCTATACATATCTATACATATCCATACATATCCATACATATCTATATATATCTATATATATCTACATATATCCATATATATCCATATATATCTATATATATATTTATATTTATCCATATATATCCATATATATCTAAATATATCCATATATATATATATATATATATATATATATATATATATATATATATATATACACACACATATATATGTATATATACATGTATATATACACATACATGTAAACATCCATTGCTGTACATATAGCTGCACATATAGGCACATATACTGCCCATCTTTCATGGTGGGATGTCAATTATGCAACAGTTGTGAGACATATGGTTATGTAATACTATTGCACAATGTTGTGCAGAATGCATTCTGCTGTCCTCAGGCCGTATAGCTGTTGCAGACCTCACTGCCTGTAGCTCAGTCCCACAGCGTTTAGCACCACATGACATTTACCGGCACTGTTTGCTTTCTGCAATGCCACACACTACAACCTACATACATATGTGCACATAGTAGCCTTCAACAACATACTTATGTCCAACCTTCACTAACAGTTGCAGTATGTCCCTTGCCCTATGCAAATGTGCATGTACATATAGATACGGACTGCTGCCACATATGGATGATTCACAGTATGTAGAGTACCCTTCAGACACATCTTTCGGATGTCACCAAATACATATCTGTTACATACCTTACCTTTGTATTCCTCACCTCCGTCTGTTGTAGGTGTTGTTTTTTTTATTATTTATTTATTTATTTATTTATTTTTTATTTTATTTTATTTTTTTGGTTTTGTTTCCTCTGTGTGTTGCTGTTTGTTTTCAGCATCTGTCTCCTTCTGCCTGTTTGTGTCTGTATGTCTCTGTCTGTCTCTCTCGCCCGTGCTCTATCTCCCAGTTGTTGCAATGATATTATTGCATGTGTGGACAGCAGATACAGGCTGCTTTTCTAGGTATCTGCACATGTGCATGTGATGGCCTCTGCACCAATTGGTGCCCACCATTTAGTGATTACATGCAGCCTGCTGTGTGGTAATTGCAGTTCTCACTGTGATTTCAGGACACTGCTATAAAATGATAGGTTAGGTAGGCGTAGACCTTTCAGTTTTGTAAGGTGGGGACCATGCTTGTTTGCTATGGACACTATTGTCTCAGTCAGAAGGTTGGTATATGTCTCATATCTGAAGCTGGGTTGTAGCCAGTGAAATGCATGTTGTACTGAAACCCGACTGTTGCTTCTTCCAGTACATTCTTCTCAGTGTGTAGGTTTACTCACACCTTTTAATGCTAACACTGGATACATGGGAGTATGTGCTTTCTTTTCGAATTAGAGAATTAACTGGCATGCAACAATAGTTATTGCAATGTATTCCTATGGCTTTCCTATTTTCCCTTTACATTCACTCATTGTAATGCATGTTATATTTCTTTCAGCACCAAGTTATTGTATATCTGCTGTGGTGTAGTGGTACTTCATGCAGACTGGTGAGTCCAAAGTCCCAGGTTTGAGACTGCCAAGGTTTTTTATTTTGCTGCTGAGCAGTACAAGGGCCTTATCATACAGAGTGACTAAAGCACTTTTAAGCAGTTGTAAGCGGGTTTGCGCAGGTTTGTGCGATGCTTAGTGATGCTAAGCTAAGCTTAGCTTAGCTTGTTTTATTTTAGCAATACTACGCCAAGCTTGGCTTAGCTTATCATATCTTAGCAATGCTAAGCTAAGCACACACATGCGCACACTGGTGCAAACCCGCTTACTACTGTTTACAAGTGCTCACTCCCACTAACCCCTGCGCTCATTTCTTTGACAGAAAAGTAAATGGGGAGATAGGAATGTGGTGATAAAGGGTACACAAAGAGGGGAAGACAGTAGGGAAACCAGCTCAGGATGTACAGGATGGGTGTGCAGAGGGTCCATAGCTGCCCATTTCTTTACCAGCAACAGCTGTGCATATGCAATACATTAGGAGGGATATTTGAAACCTTCCACCGCTGAGAGAGGGGTGAGGACAACTAAGTGTGTTGTTCTACCAATTATGAATATCAGGCACATGCACTGTTTGTGAACTGCTTCACTGTCATTAGTACGTTACTCACTTCTGAACAGTTTGTGGTTTGTTCGTGTTGACATTAGCACAGTCTGCTCAGGACAACTGGACATATTTCACTACTGTGTATGCCTTCCTACATCCTTTGTTATGCCTGACTACATGGGTATATAGTACCTTTGGGTAGGGGTGCAGAAGTGCAGAGTGCATTATTTATTATCGTGTGATGTTCATCTTACTGAATATGCAGAGTTGCTGTGTACCTGTAAGTCTATAAAGGCTAGTAGTCTGTCTGAGTAGCTCCCACCTGTGGACATATCCAGATGGTAGACAGAGGTCAGCCTAGTATTCTTTGTCTGTGCACCACAGCAGTCTTTTCAGCACCTGAACAATGGCATTGTCACAGGTGGCTGCTAGCAGTACATGGCTACATCCATTAATATTTCTGTTTTGTACTTCTACGTAAGGGCATGCTTGTGGGATTCATTCTACAGCTATTTGCAGAGTGTGTAACAGCAGACAAGCTGATATGCCAGTGTGTTTCTGACTCTTCCAGGCCTCAGATACTCTCACGTATATATTTGAATAGCCTCAGGGAAAGGTACATATAACTGGGATACACCTGTGATATATTTCAGACATTTTGCAGTTCAGACTTTGGGGGATTCAGAGCATATGTATTATGACACCTTTTATGACGTGCAAGCAGTGTCTACTCTCATTTATTGACATTTGTCATTAAGTGAGATTCCCCACCTTTCTGCCTACTTTTAGTACATTTCACAGGGAGTCAGAGGGGCACAGCTAACATTTATTTACAAATCAGGGTCATCACTGTAGAGCAGTCACTGTTGGGAGGTCTGGCCTGTGACCTATGCAAATATGCCAGTGTTTATCCTGCTCTGATACTGTGTGGGGTTTGCAAGGTGTTACTGTAACATTATTCCCTACTAGCATGGCTGATTCTCTTTTCACAGTCATGCCATGCAATTCCACAACACCTGCTGGTTAAGGCCCACAGAACAGGATTTGTGTTATGCCATTCCTATTTTCCCTTTACATTCACTCATGGTAATGCATGATATATTGCTTTCAGTACTACGTTATTGTATATCTGTTGTGATGTAGTGGTACTTCATGCAGACTGGTGAGTCCAAGGTCCCGGGTTTGAGACTGACAAGGGTATTTTATTTTGCTGCTGAGCAGTACAAGGGCCTTGTCATACAGAGTGACTAATGCACTTTTAAGCAGTTGTAAGTGGGTTTGCGTGGGTTTGCACAATGCTTAGCAATGCTTAGCTAAGCGCACACAAGCTCACACTCGTGCACCCCTGCTAACTACTGCTTAAAAGTGCTTACTCCCGCTAACCCCCGTGCTAATTTCTTTTAAAGAAAAGAAAATGGGGAGATAGGAAAGTGGTGAAAAAGGGGGCACAAAGAGGGAAAGACAGTAGGGAAACCAGCTTGGGGTGTGCAGGATGGGTGTAGGGAAGGTCCATAGCTGCCCATTTCTTTACCAGCAACAGCTGTGCATATGTTTGAAATTCGGTGTGAAATTTGAAACCTTCCACCCCTGTGAGAGGGGTGAGGACAACAAATTATGTTGTACTGCCAATTAGAATTATCAGTTTACATGTCCAGTGGACATGTGTGTGAATTGGGCAGCTATGCATGGGACGTGATTTTTCTGTGGGAACAGATTGCCCTTTTCTTTTTTTTTTCAGGTGAGAGTGGAAGGAGTAGAGGAAGTAGGTATATTTGGGGAGGTAGGTTGGGGAGGTAAACAGACAAGGCAATCAAGATGCATACAGGGGCGGAGTTTGACACATGGGGTGGGTGAACATAATTGACGGGGAAGGATGTTTGGAAATCGCAAGCCCATGAGCCCACAGATGGTAACAGTGGAATTGAGATCCCCACCCATGGGCAGTCACTACTGCACCTTCACAGCCCCGAGGGTGGCTGTGCTGAGGGCTGTGTAGGATGGGCAGGCTCACCCGAGAGATGCGCCACTCTCACCTCGAGCTGGCGTAGGGGATCAGCAACTGGACGCTGGATCTCCCTACGCACCACAACCCGGACCCTAGCAAGGGTGACAGGTGGCCCTCCTCCACCCACGCTTGCACAGGGGGGATGAGCCATATCCCCTGCAGCGCTTCCACCCAAATGTGGCACAGGACCAATGGAGGAGGGGAGCCCGGGCTGGGCACCAGAGCCGCTGGTGCCAGGTGCACTCGCCAACTGAGGAGGGACAGGTGGGTCCGCTGGGACAGGCCTTCCCATATGTTCTGTGATTAGGTGTGTTTAATTACAACATAAACAACAGCATTCCAGATTAGTTGTAACAGCATGCAGTAATATTCCCATTAACCCAACACACCAAGGTTCCAACAGTTGAACAGCAAGCATAACACATGCATATATTGAACGACAGTGGATATTCCAACAGCATTCAGGGATGTTTGGTAGCAACAGGCCACCATGAACGTGTTGTTTGAACAGGGCACATGCATCAACATCAATAATAAAACAATAGGACATATGTCCCAACAAATATTTAAGGTTACACATACCCACTGAGGTGTGGAATTGCATGGTTTATGCACATATGGTAGGGTGTAGAAAAAACCTCGGTTAACATCTTATAATGACCTTTTAGTCTACACTACATTCCCAGTGACTGCAGGTGTATATCCCCTACCTGTATTATTACACTTGCCACCATACATTAGGTTGTGTCATGGGTTTGGCTATTTCAATATATGCCTGACCTATATCTGACATACTAACTGTCCAGGATGCAGATGTTACTGCTACATATTTCTTGTTTGCATTTATATTTCTTTATCTACATATCTGGGATGTTTTCACATGACATTTTCACTTTGATTTGTACAGAACCCTGCATTTCTTGACACACACTCTCATTTCTGGTGAATAATTACATGCTACATGTGTGCCAGGTTTACTTATTCATGCCAGCCAGTAACTAACTATTGTGGACTGTATATATGTTTCACAGCTACTAGCACTTCCATCACCCACTTTATATGGGACTGCATAACTGTGGGTTGCCAGCACATTTTCAAACAGTACTGTTTGTATAATGCAAGGGTACAACAACATTTCAGACTCTGTGACACAGACACACTCTGGGGTTTAGATCTTTATTAATGACATTGCACACTTTTCCACAGGTCACTCCTTTATTTGTTTTAATGGTGTTTATGGCAGACATGTTCAGAACATATTATACCTTTATTAATAGGTTAGAAAAATCTTTTTTTCAGGCTCACTCACTTATGTTATATGACAGTGCCTGCAGAGATATTATTCCAGACATATGTTACCTTTCTTAATGGGTTGCTACACTTTCTGCCTCTCTGACGTTTTTATCTGACAGCACATGCAGAGGACTTATTCAGGCAATTCTATGGCTGTTTTATTGGACTACAACACTTTCTTTCATGCTCTCTCCCATATTTTATATAACAATACATGCAGAATAATCACTAACCTGCCTGGTGGCGCAGCCTTTACAGCCTATCAGCATAGGCTTGCTGATTCGCAGCATGGTCACCTGCAGCTGTAAAGTAAATGAAGGGATATTGAGACATACCTATCCATTATACATACTCCATTATCAATTCTTACGTACTGCATTCCATGGCTACATGCTCAGTTGTGGGGCATTATGCATCCCATGGGCCTCCTGTATGCACTGGTTCAGGCGGTCCTGCTTTCATCTCTTCAGGTCTGCATGGTGGTGACGGACCTGCTCACCAGTCTGAGGAATGCCTGTGGCACTGGTGAGGTCACGAGCTAACCGGTTCCAAGCCTCTGCCTTGTACTCCGTCCCTTGGAACTGGCCCTGCAGGAGTCTTGACTCGTGATGGTGGACAAGGAGCCAAACCATGTATTTGGACTCCTCGATGCCCCAATGTTGCGCTTGGAAGCATGAACCCTTTTCTGTACCTGCCATTCTGACTGCGAGCTATAATCAGTTATGGCGAGTATTCCTGCCTATGGGGCTTAAATATGCCTCATTTACCGCACTTTTTTGTGATTGGCCATTTTGTAAAATTCTCAGCTGACTGCAGACAAGCTTAGTAATGGTTAAACTATCATTCATAAGTTTATGAATGCTAATAGTGGCTGCTTCCCTTATGTTGTCATGGCTTAGTGGTTCTGTACTTTGATTATGATGCACAGGGTCCTGGGTTCAATCCTTGTTATTCTTTAATTTTAATACTGTCTAGACAGGCTAGGGGGTGTGGCTGCATTTAAGCAACTTAGCTCTACGTTGCTCCATGGTACCCTACGGTGCCCTGGTTGGCATGGCGTGCACGTCCGCGCAAACACATTGCGCTGGGTAAAGCACTATTAAACTATGGGTAACTCTGTTTAGCTGGGTAAAGTGCTATTAAACTATGGGCACCTCTGTTTAACTGGGTAAAGTGCTATTAAACTATGGGCACCTGTGTTTAGCTGTGTAAAGCGTTGCTTAACAGCAGGCTATTATATATCTGGGTCCTTTAAAAATATTTAGTTTGTTCACTGATACATTGGCCATGTCACTGCTTTTAATAAAATTTTAATCATATATGTCTGCTATTATTTCAAATACTGATTTAAAACATAAATAAGTAGGGGAGTGGTGGGACTCGAACCATCAATGCCTTCTCTTTGTGCATACGCTCTACCATTACGCTATTGCAATTTGGTGTGATTTGCATAAACATTCTTTCTTATGCTCTTCCATGTCAGAATTGCTAACTCTAGCTAAGCAATGGGCACACCCACGCACACACGCGCAAATACGGGCAGCTATATCGTGGATTTAAAAATAATAATATAATTATTTACTTTATATAAGTGTTATGGGGGGTTACAGTGTCAGGGAGTGTGGTGTTGGGTGCAAGTACATTTGAGCGAACTCGCTCTTGTGTGTTGACATTATGCTTTTTAAAACCTTGCAGGGGCGTGCACATTTAGACTGCTCGGCAGTCGGACACGCCCCCTGCTTTCCTATTCAGTCCGTATAAGAGTTACAGTTGAGTCAGCGTGCCCTCATGAATATTCATGGCACGCTGACATCAAACCGTTCAACTGCAGCCTCCGAGTAAGTCTTATCAAGTCTTACACAGAGGATTAGTGAATCCGGGGGTATGTTTCTGTTCTAACTGTGTCAAGATTTTATTCCAGAGTTTTGACTCATAATTGTAGTAGAGAGTCTC
Source organism: Protopterus annectens (assembly GCF_019279795.1). Taxonomy (NCBI): domain Eukaryota; kingdom Metazoa; phylum Chordata; order Ceratodontiformes; family Protopteridae; genus Protopterus; species Protopterus annectens. The sequence continues at coordinate 1,952,259,840 of NC_056733.1, forward strand.
CAACATTGTTGTATATCTTACTAATACATAATAAGAGTTTATTGTTACAGCGAAGGTTTCTAGTGGTGAATAGTACCATAGTGTATTTTGTAATGCAGGGCATTTATCTGGAAAGTGCAATAGGTTAAGGGCAATGATTTGTTGTGAATGTGTCAAATGGCTTGGGAGTTCAAGCCAGTTTAATTGCTTTAATGCAAGGTAGTGGTGTGTTTATATGATTGGTTGGTTGATTGCAAATGTAGCTATTTTGTAGTAGCAGAAGGCTAGTTTAGTTTTATACGTCGTAGAGGCATTACTGGAAAGGCTCACCTGGATTATGTGACAGTTTGTTGTGAGAGAAAGGTTAGTTTGCTTTTTATTTCTTGTATTTTGTATTACTTTATTGCTTTTTTCTATTTTGTATACTGTGATTTGTTTTCTTTAAACTGTGTTTTACTTGTATTCTGCTTTTAGCTGCATAGTAAAACTTGAAAAGAGACCACAGCTCTGTCTCTTGTGAGTCAGACAGACATTTTTCCCACCCTCCTGACCTGTTACTGCTGTGTTCTTAAACACCACTGTCTTGGTGTGAGTAAACACAAAATTATCATTTTGTGAAATCACTCCCCTTCAACTATTTAAATTTATTGGCCATCCTACTGTATTCCATAGTACCAGAATACAAAAGTGCCCACCCCTTTCAATCTGTCTTGCTCTTTTAAAAATAGTGGCTCTCCACTAAAACTTAACTTGTTAGACAAGTTATCCACTTTCATATCTAACTGCTTAATGCACACTTCAGTGTTTAGAATAAACCATTTTTTTCATCTTACCTTTAAGCATCTATTACAAGACCACCAGTTACTGGAGAGCCTACATTCTGCCTCTCAGCAGTCATCTTGGGATTAGTGATTCTGTTTTCTCCTGGTGAAAGAAGAAGTACAGTGACATTATTTCCTGGAGACTGCTATAGGTGACAGCTTGGAATCTGTGCTTATATTTTGATCCTGGTGAGAGTAGGAGCAGAGTGCATTGATTCCTGACTCTTTCTGGTTGGAGAATTAGTGTCTGTGCTTAAAGTACGAGACTGGTCTGGTTGTTGTTCGAGGCATCTATCAGAAAAAGGCTACAAGCCTACAGAGTCTTGCATCATCTGGGACAAGACTGTGGATCGCCAAACAGGCTGTGGTCTGCTTCTCTTCTTTGGATTGGTGCTAACATTTTGCTTCTGTTGAAAGAAGTACCAAAGGCGTATTGTATCCCAATAGAGTGAAGCTGTGGTAAGACCAGCATTAGTAGTAGCCAGGCAGTAGCCATTCATGCGACTCCCCCCTTTTCATCATTCTTGACAAGCTAATTCTTTGTTTTCAGTAAGTACTGCTTGATTTCTTTCTCAGAATATCTGCCTAAATACTTCATCTTTAAATTTTCAGGGTCTAAGTATTAGTTTCCCCTTAAGTGCTTGGCAGTGCTCTGTACAGACTCCGACACCTTGAGTGACATTTTTCCTGTAAAAGTCAAATTGAAATTTCTCCATTATCTAGTTGCACACCGGACAACTAGTTTGCACTGACAAGCACTGCCCACATAGTTGCAAACTGGATACACCTGACAGTGATTGATATTCTCACTCCAACAGTCTGATCAATAAAAAAGGGTCTGTTGCCGTGGATATGAACTTTCCTACTGTCCGGCTTGGTGGGTATGGGCATCCTGAGGCAATGTAGAAATTGCCTCATGTTTATTGACAACTAGTTAATTCTGAAACAAACTGATATGGTATGTGAGAGATGTATTTGAATAATCTCACTGGAGGCAAAGCTCTCACATAAAACTACTCCTAATGTCAATAAGGTTGTCAGTAGTACACATGCTGCACCCATTACGCACAATTCAGAGCAGACATATAGACCCACATATACTGAGCACTTACATGTAACCCTCCTAAACCACAAAGACCTCCTAGACAAAGTACACATAAGGAATACCCTCAGCAGCCCCAAATGCACTCTTTCAAAACAGCACCCACATCAACACATAGAGCTACATCTCATGATGCCTCTACCTCTAAGCCCATAAGGCAAGTCACCACAAAATCCAACATTCTAGTCATTTGAGACTCCATTGTGAGACACAATGATGTCCCTCTCACCAGGCTGAGTAAGGAGAAAGTCACAGTCAATTCCTTATCAGGGGGCAGAATCTGCTACATTATGCACACACTCAGGTCACTGGACAACAACTGACAGTATGACTCAGTCATAGTCCATGTGGTTGTAAATGACCTGAAACTTACGTCCCTAGACTACATGATGAGAGATATCATGGAACTCTTGGAATATGTGTCCCAGACTGGTATAAGCTTAAAATTGAGCAGCATTTTACCTTCTCCAAGTATGATGCCACAATATAAACAAAAGATGATTGACTTTAATAACTGGCTTAGTTTCTGGTGTCATTCTAAGGGGGTACAATATTTCTCAGCATGGAAGGAGATAATCAACAGTCCATGCTGCTTTGCCAGGGATGGTCTGCACCTCTCCCTTCTAGGCTTTTGAATATTAAATGTTAAATAATAAACATTGACTTCCCCCATAGTGCCTTTTTTAGGCAACGCCAAACTGAAAATACTTCCAACATAGCAAATCAAAACCAAGAAAATCTAAAGGTATTACTGCTCAGTGCTAGGATCCTAAACAAAAAACTCCATTCCCTGTAATCTCTCTTTACCCTAGAGAATGCAGATGTCTGTGCAGTCTCAGAGACATGGTTTAAAGCTGTGGACAGCAAACCAACAGTGCAGGGTTATAATGCATTCCGCACATTTAGACCAGCTACTTCACAGGCAGGGACTAAAGGTGAAGGTGTCTCTGTTTACATGAAAAATAAATATACTTCAAGGCTGGTCAACAGGACAATGCACTTGAGCTGCTCCATGTTTAACTCGCCATAGGTAAAATCTAATACCACTTCCTTGCAAGCTGTATGTCCCCTTTTATGACCTAGGAAACCCATACCATGTATTTAAACTTATTAGAAACACTAACCATCCAACCCAATACCATATTCACGGGTAACTTTAATAACCCCACTATTAATTGGGAATCCTATATGACATCAAATGTACATACACAGAGATTCCTAGAATTTGTAAACACAAACTCCCTGGATCAGATAGTCAATGCACCAACCATGGGTGCAACCATACTGGATCTGGTCCTCACTAATATGGGAGAGTGCTGCACATCCCCTACTGTAATGCCTTCCCTGGTAAGGTCAGACCACAAAATGGTCTCCTTTGAAGTAAAAATAAAACCTGGACCCCCAGCTAAACTGGGAATATTCAGGAACTATTCTAAGGCTAACCTCTTGCTATTAAGTGAGACCCTGGCAAAATGTCAAGCCCCTATAAACCCTGAAAACATGTCTTCATTTGCAGAACTGTTCACACAAACCCTGTACAAGCATGTTAATAGCTGTATAGAGGTGGCTATACCCACCAGGAAGAAGTACAGAATTAACTCCAAAAACAAGGCACCCTGGTGGAATCACAAAATCAATCGGATGTATAATAGGAGGAAGAAAATCATGGCAAAAATTACAAGGTGCAGCCCCCAGCAGGATAAAAGCACTTTAATTAAACTAAACAAACAACTCAGAGGCCAAATAAAGTCTACCAAAGCCAAATTTGAGGTAAGTTTGGCCTCCAAGGCCAAGGACAACCACAAAGCATTCTTTAGCTATGTCCACAACCTCAAAGGCAATACACAAGTGTGTGCAGAGCTCATTGTAAATGGAGCTACCTATATTGAGCTAGAAGATATAGCAAACCTTCTAATTGATAAATTCAGCTCCAACTTTACTCCTCTCTTCCCCTCAACCTTCCCTCAGGAAATATCATCAAATATAACTCTCCATGCTATCACTAAGGAACAGGTCCTTAATGCTCTCCCTATGACCAAGAACACTGCATCAATGGGTCTAGACAATATCCCAGGATGCCTTCTAAATAGCATGAAACATGACCGATCAGGGTCTCTGGAATTACTATTTAACTGTAGCCTCTAAACAGGCTTCATGTCTCATGAATGGAGTAAGGCAACAGTCATCCCTCTGCACAAAGGTGGGCCATCTACAGATCCTGGAAACTACAGACCCATAAGTCTCAATAGTCTTATATGTAAAGCCATGGAAAGAATTATCATGGAGATGATTAACAGAGATATAGTAAACCTCACGACAATGGACCTAACCCAGTTTGGTTTTGTGAAGGGCAGATCATGCCTACTCAACCTGGTGGACTTCTTTCAGAAGGTCATCAAAGCAATGGATGAGGGCAAAATTGTTCATGCTGCCTACCTTGACCTGACCAAGGCATTTGACACAATACCTCACTCGGGCATTGTTGACAAATTCAAGAGGTTAGGTGCAAACCCATATGTCACCCAATGGATAGCTAACTGGCTCACAGACCAGACCCAGGAAGTTAGAATTGGGGAGTTGAGCTCTACAAAGAGGACTGTCACAAGTGTAGTCCCTCAGGGATTAGTCCTTGGACTGCTACTTTTTGGCATTTACTTCTCAGAAGTCAAGACCAATATCAGTGGTCTCTGGCTGACTAAATTTGCAGATGATTGCAAATAAGGAGCTGTCATTAAATCTCACACTGACACAAAGGTTCTTCAGGAGGGGCTGACACAGACAAACAACTGGTGTCAGAGTCATGGACTAAAACTAAATGCCAAGAAATACATAATAGTATCCTTTGGGAAGTCATCCATCCCTGGTAACTATCATATTGACAAAACATCCCTTAGAGTTGACCCAGTAGTCAGAGATTTAGGAACACACATAAATAGCAATCTAGCCTTTGATCATCATGTGTCTACAGTGGTGAGGAAATCATTCTATGATGTGCAACTTATAAACAAATGTATGGCATCTAAATCCAAGGAAGTCATTGCTGCACTGTATTCGGCATTCATCAGACTCATCCTTAGCTACAATGTCCCCTTTGGTATGTACCTAACCAGGCATATCCAACAACTGGAATGTCCACAGAAGTTCCTCACTGAAAGAATACAGGGCATAAATAATATGTCTTATGTAGACCACCTCAAGGCCCTATCCCTGTATTCTGTCTCCTACAGGCTTTTGAGGGGAAATCTATGCCTGGCATACAGGGCATTGTCAGATCACACTCTGATGGACCTCCTGCATATCCACAAAACAAACAGTACCAGAATTACCCGTTCTAAAGACTTAAACCTTACCTGTGATATTAATAGGATTTACTGGAGAGATAGGTATGTATCCCAGAGATTACCCCATCTATGGAACAGGCTCTCCATCCATGTGAAGCAGAATTCCTCCCTAACCCAATTCAATTGCAAATTTGACAACTAGATGGGAAACCGGAAATTCAGCCCTGGTTTGGCACCTATATCTCTAATGGACACAGGTAACCTGTAAATGGCTAATATCCCAGGCCATGCTTACACTTTTCAAGGATATCAAAGATTTGGGATGCATGGTTAGGCTTAAAAAGGTCCTTGTGATAGTTAGCTTAATAAACATCTATGAACCTATGAACCTATGAGTTGTGAAATTTGTAAAAATAGGGAAAGGATATAACAGATAAGGAAGGAGGTATGTTGCTGCTAAGGTAATCCCTTCTTGATCTGTTAGGTAATGTTTGCACTAGTGGGAGACAGTTTTCTGGAAAGTTTTCTTGATGGAATGAAGTATGTGGTGATCAAATTTGAGATTATCTATTATGACTCTAAGTAGTTTAGCTTGGCTTATGGTTTCTATTTTTCTGTTATTACTTGAGGTAATATGAAATGTGTGTTTCTGGTTAAGGTGTTGTTTTAGAGTAAATAGCATAAACTTATCATTTTAACATTAAGCAGCAAGTTATAATTTATTGACATATTTCAATGTCAGCATAAGATTTTTGAGTGATTTCCAGTGATTTTGTTATGGATGGGACAGAAAAGACAAGGGCTGAATCAACAATGTATTATACAAGAGTGGCAAGTGCTGTAGCGGTATTCAGTTTAAAATATTAAATAGAAAGGGACCCTTGGGAAACACCAACAAATATTGGTTGAAATGCTGAACGGTTTTGTTGCCATTTAGTTGTCTGATGTTTGCATAAATAACTGTGAGACCTGGAGGGGTAAGTGAATTGCAAGTTGTGAAAGCTTTTGGTGGGACACTGTGTGGAAAGGTCAAGAGAAAGTGAAGAAACAAAGTTGCCTTCATTCTGTATTAGTTTACTATGCTGGTGAAGATGAGCAGGGCAGTAGTAGTACCACAGTTGGGCATGAAACCATGATGGGTTTTGGAGAGGAGGCTCTGTTTGGCCTGGCCTGCAAGGCTATGGAGCACATCATCATGGAACTCATTAACAGAGACATTGGGAACCTCCAAACTTTGGACCCCACCCAGTGTGTCTTTGTTAAGTGGAGATCATGTCTCCTAAACCTGGTGGACTTCTTTGAGACAGTTACGGAGGCATTAGATGAGGGTAAGGAGGTCCACACAGCCTACCTAGACCTCGCAAAGGTTTTCAACACCATTTCCCATTCTGGTATTATAGACAAACTCAGCAACCTGAACATTAACCCCTATGTCACGAGATGGGTTGCAAATTGGCTTATGGACAGAACCCACTTGGTGAGAGTTGTGGGTCTATATCAGAACATTGAAGTATTAAAACTTTGAATGTTCTGATATCAAACACTATTCAGCGAATGCTAAAAATAATGAATTCCTCAGGAAAGAATTCGGTTGGCCGTTTCTGTGGCTTCACTATTCTTAGCGCTGTGGTGGAAAGTTACGGGTTGGGTTCAGGTAAGTGTGTGATTGTTTATACATTAGGGTTAGGGGCGGGTTAAGTGAGTTAGGGTTAGGGTGTGGGTTAGGTGTGTGTGCGATAGTGACAGACTTTAGGTTTAGGGGTGGTTTAAGTGAGTTAAGGTTAGGGCGCGGGTTAGGTGAGTGTGCGATAGTGACGGACCTTAGGGTTAGGGTTTGGGTTAAGGTAAGTGGGTAGATAGTAGTGTATGTTTAGTTTAGTGTAGTGTTTGATATAGTAATTTAAGTATATGTGTGTGGTTGCTGTTTGTTTGATGTGCTTGAGTTGTGTGTATGTGTTTCGGAGCAGCAAATTTTTTCCATGGGAAAAAATTCGCTGTCCTGAATGTTTGATATTTTCATGTTTAGATGTTTTGGGGCCGATAAAATAACATTTGCTATTTTCATCTTTCGATAACGTGATACAAATGCAGAGTTGCTGACTCTAGGTCCGACTCTAAACTGGTTACAAGTGGCATCCCCCAGGGCTCAGTCCTAGGACCCCTCCTGTTCGGTATATAAATAACGCATGCACTCAAGTCACTCCACAACAAGTACAAATATGACTCTGTCATTGTCCATGTTGGAGTGAATGACTTGAGACGTACCTCCCTGGACTACATGAAAAGAGACATGGAAGAGCTCTTGGATCATGTGGCCCAGGCAGGTATGACCCTAGCCCTGAGTAGCATCCTGTCTTCGCCCAGAATGATACCACAATATAAGGACAAAATGACTGACTTCAACAATTGGCTAAGCTTCTGGTGTCATTCAAAGGGGATCCAGTATCTGTCTGCCTGGGACGACATGATTGACAGACCACGATGCTTTGCCAGAGATAGTCTGCACCTGTCGCACCTGGGATTCAGGTTACTGGCTAAGGCTCTTGCCACCCCTATAGTGCCTTTTTTAGGCAAAGTTCAAAGGACAAAACCACCACCATAACAGGTACAAGCATGCAAAATCTGAAGGTAATGCTACTCAATGTTAGAAGTCTAAACCTCAAAATGCACTCTCTCGAGCCACCCCTAAAAATGGAGAACATCGCTATCTGTGCAGTAACTGAGACCTGGTTCAAGGCTCCAGAGAGCACCCCTGCAATACCAGGCTACAACACTTACCACACTTTTCGGCCACCAAAGCAGGACCGAAAGACTAAAGGTGGAGGAGTGTCAATATTCACCAAGTATATTCACACCACCAGGCTAGTTGCCCAACACAATGTGTCTGAAATTCTCCAGGTGCAACTAACACTAGGTAAGACTGCAATCCAAATTGTAGCTTGCTACAGATCCCCCACCATACCCCAAGATTCTCACTACACCTTTCTAAACATACTGGAAAATATTAAGATAGAACCAAACACCCTAATACTGGGTGATTTTAATTACCATACCATTAACTGGGAAAACTGCTCATGTACCAACACCTTTGCCCAACGGTTCTTGGAATTCATAAATTCCAATGCCCTGGATCAACTAATCCATAGTCCCACCAGGGGCTCCAATATCCTAGACCTGGTCATTACCAACATGGGAAATCGATGCTCCACACCTATGGTCATCCCCTCGTAATAAGCTAATCACCCTTAACATCCACATCCCACCCCCACCCCCCAGTAAGGAAACCTCTATAAAAAACCTCACCAAAGCCAACTTCATGCTACTCAAGTCAGAAGTGACAAACTTCATGACACCCATGCAGACTGGAACTGAAAGTTCAACTGCTGAATCCTACACTAAGGCACTGTACGAGCACATCCACTCATGCATGAATCGTGCCATCCCAAATAGAACCAAGATGGTCTCATCCAAAAAAAGGAAGCCAATCTGGTGGTCCCCTGCCATAAACAAACTTTACAACAAAAGGAAGAAACTGTTGCAGAAAAGAGGAAAATCCCAGGATGCAAAAAACTTCCTTATCAGCCTCAGTAAGAAAATGAGATCCCTCATAAAATCCTCCAAAGCTAGCTATGAAAATAAAATTGCCAAAGATTCCAAATACAACCACAAGGCATTCTATAACTATGTCAAGAATCTAAATGGCAATGCTCAGATCTGCTCTGAGCTAAAACAGAATGGCATTAAATATAGAGATCCCAAAGATATTGCCAATATCCTGGCAGATCGATTCAGTGCCAACTTCACCCCCCTCTCACCCCCTAAATGACCCATCTCAATACCGGAAGATTGCCAAATTCCAGTAATAATGGCCACACAGGTAAAAAATGCACTCTCCAAAGCTAAGAATACAGCATCCATGGGACCAGATGACATCCCGGGCTGTGTACTACATGAACTACAATATGAACTGGCACCTCACCTAAGTGTCATGTTTAATAATAGCCTCACCTCAGGTTTCATGCCCATTGAGTGGTGCAGAGCTACAGTTATCCCACTCCACAAGGGGAGATCCACCTTGGATCCCAGAAACTACCATCCCATCAGTCTGACAAGCCTTATCTGCATGGCCATGGAGCATATTATCATGGAACTTATAAACAAAGACATTGGCAACCTTCAAACACTGGACCCACCCAGTTTGGGTTCGTGAAGGGCCGATCTTGTCTCCTGAACCTGATTGACTTCTTCGAATCAGTCTCCAGAGCCATGGACAAGGGTAAGGTGGTCCACACAGCCTATCCAGACCTTGCCAAGGCCTTTGACACCATCCCCCACTCTGGAATCATAGATAAACTTACTAAGATGGGCATTAATCCCTACATCACCCAATGGGTTGCTAACTGGCTTACTGATAGAACCCACACTGTAAAAGTAGCCGTCTCCAAATCCAGCTCCAGACAAGTGACAAGTGGAGTACCTCAGGGTTCAGTCCTGGGACCACTCTTGTTTGGCATCTACTTCTCTGAAGTACAGGCCAACACTACGGGACTCTGGATAACAAAGTTCGCAGATGACTGTAAACTGGGAGCCATTATTGAATCCCCAAATGATGTGGATACTCTACAAAATGGCCTTACAGAAACAGATGCTTGGTGCCAGAGCCATGGGCTCAAGCTCAATGCCAAAAAATGTATAGTTATCCCCTTTGGGAAAAAACATGTATCCATGAATTACCATATAGGTGGCAGTACACTAAACACTGAAAGTGTGATAAGAGACTTGGGGACACAGGTGGACAGTGGTCTCACCTTCGATAACCACATCGCCACAACAGGAAATCCTTCTATGTGGCACACCTCATCACTAAGGGCTTTTCATCCAGAAAAAAGGAGGTCATTGTCCCACTGTACTCATCCCTCATTAGACCCATTATAGAATACAACACCCCGTTTGGTATGTACCTCTCAAGTCATCTGCAACAACTGGAAAGGCTGCAGAAATACCTCACTAAAAGAATCACAGGCCTAAAGCAGATGCCCTACACTGACCGCCTTAAAAAACTCCAGCTATACTCTGTCACTTATCGTCTACTCAGAGGTGAGCTCTGCTTAACATACAAGACCATGTCAAACCCAGAGCTGTTGGACATGCTACAATTAAAGAAATCCCAATCCCTCAGAGCCACACGCTCCAGGGATCTAAACCTTGTCATCACAATAAACAAAACATGCTGGAGGGATAGGTTCCTGTCCCAGAGACTCCCCAGACTCTGGAATAGATTGCCCATACATGTCAAGCAGAGTGCCTCTTTGGTCCTCTTCAAAAGGAACCTTGACAATTGGATGGGAGAAAGGAAATTCACCCTGGGGATCACATCAGTCGCCCTGCTAGATAGGGGTCCAGGGAAGTAAATAGTGTGGGAAGAAATAGCCAGGGAATTGTTATGGCTAGGCCTGTATAGGCCCTAGGGCTGATAGCCTAGTACCAACCTATGAACCTATATACTTCTCAGAGGTACAGGCAAGCACAGGAGGACTTTGGCTGATGAAATTCGCAGACAACTGCAAACTAGGGGCCATATTTGATTCTCCAGCTGATACAGACACCCTCCAGAAGGGTCTCACTGAGACGGATACCTGGTGTCAAAATCATGGCCTTAAGATGAATGCCAAAAAGTGCATAGTCATCCCTTTGGAAAAAACAAAGTACCCGCAAACTACCACATAGGTGGTAGCCCCCTAAATACAGAAAGAGTAATAAGGGATCTGGGGACCCAAGTAGATAGCAATCTCTCTTTTGATAATCATATTGCCAAGGTGGTTAGAAAATCCTTTTACGTGGCCCACCTAATCTCAAAAGGGTTCTCATCCAAAACAAAGGAGGTTATTGTGCCTCTCTACTCATCACTTATTAGACCCATTATGGAATACAACACCCCATTTGGGATGTACCTTACAAGACACCTGCAACAGCTGGAAAGACCACAAAAGTACCTCACCAAGAGGATTACTGGCCTCAAACAGATGACCTATGCAGCCCAACTAAAGAAACTCTAGCTGTACTCGGTTGCATACCGCTTACTCAGAGGTGATCTCTGCTTGACATACAAGGCCATGTCCAACCCAGAATTGATGGATATGCTCCACCTAAAAAAAACAAATCCCTGAGAGCCATACGCTCTAGGGATATAAACCTTACCACAACGATAAATAGGACGTGCTGGAGGGATAGATTCCTGACCCTGAGACTCCCCATGCTTTGGAACAAGATTCCAATATACATCATGCAGAGCCCTTCACTAGCACTCTTCAAGAGAAACTTTGACGGGTGGATGGGAAACAGAAAATTTACCCAGGGGATCACTGCAGTGGCTCTGCTGGACAGAGGTGCAGGGAACTAATGGCTCTACTGGTCAGAGGGACAGGGAACTAATCTAAGGGGGTGGTGAAAGCCAACACACTCTGGCTAGGCTTGTAACTACCCTTGGGCAGATAGCCTAGGACTTACCTATGAACCTATGAACCTATGGTTATAGATTTCATAAGCTGACAGTGAATACTTTTCCTGAGGATTTTTGAGAGGGGTGATACGGTAGCAAAAGGTCTATAGTATGTTAAGTCGGTTAAAGTACATCCCAAGTGAAGAGGTATAATAATGAATTTTTTCAAGATGGGTGGGACATATGTTTCAGTTATTAACTGGTTGATTAGAATGTTGACAAGGAAGGCTAGTGTTTCTGCACCTATTTTGAGGAATTCAGTGGGAATGTTATTGGCAGCTGAGGTTGTTGCTTTTAATTTAGCTAGCATTTTTTTTTCTTTTTTTTTTTTTATTGTTGATGTCAGGATGCTCTGAAACCTAAAAGACAGGCCCCGGATTCAACAAGCACTGCATGGCTTGCAGGAATAGTGCAGGAGCTGCTGGAAGCAATATGGCCACTGTGCGATCCAGGAATAAGCTCGCAGGATGTGCACGAGCGCTCCTGTACTATTCCTGCATGGACACAGGTCCTGTATGCAAATTACCCCATTTGCAAGTGAAAACCATGCAAATGAGGTAAATTTGTGATCCAGGAAGCTGGCAGCCAGCCATGCAGGACTAGGGTAGTCTGCAAAAATGTACTCGGTTAGTAACGGAATACATTTCTGCAAACTACAAAATGGAGCCATGACAACTCCAAATAAAGGGTGTATATTATGTTGAAAGCATGCCGATGGCCAAATATATGGCCATCGGCATGGAAAACAGTTGCAAAAATGAAAAAAAATAAAACTTTTATTTTTTTTTAGCTGATTTCGGCTGTTTAAGTAAAGGGCAATGGCTTGAAAATGGGATCGGGCCGAAAATAAAAAAAAACCTGAAATAAGCATTGTATGCAAAATCACTATTTTGCTATTATACTCAATGGCAGGCAGAAGACAACATGGCCAGTGAATAGTGGTTGCTAAGGGGGAAGGCTCACTGTGAGATTTGTAACTAGGCATTAGCAGGCAATCCTATGCAAATGAGGGGAATGATACTGAATTCCAGATTCTCCCTCATGGCTAGCCTGCACCCAACTGTGTTGGTGCTGGAGGACCATGGTACAAGCTTAAGAGCTAGCTGAAATCATAGAGGGGTGTGTCAGGCATAGTGTAAGCTTATTTGAGCCCTGTGGGTTGGGTTTGCCCTGAGCTTAGCAGAGCTAAGCAAGGGTGTGTGTTTGAGGTAGCCTAGCACTCTTTACATTGCCTAAGCAGGTGTATGCACCGCGTACTGGGTTTTAAAGGGAAAAAAAAGTAAACCAGGAAATAGCAGTTCCATGCACATCTGAGCACTGTGTTTGTGTGGCATGCCCCTGGGCTTAAATAGGAAGGCAATGGGAAGGGAAAACAGCAATAGGAAGGTAATCAAGGAGAACTAGCATAGCTGGCAGGTGAATTGTATCAATATCAGCCAATTACACAGGCAGCAGACCAGCCCAGCCCAGCACACCACTATAAACTATGCAAACACCTTTCCATCTGTTTTTTCCCACAAGCTCTACACCATCAGTGTACACAATTAGGGAAATTTTACCAAACAAAAGCAACAAAATGATAGGGGCTGCAGCAGCTATCGTAAATCAACATGTGGAAGAGGCTCAGTGTGGTGAGAATGAGAATGCTGTCAACCAACCCACAGTGAGGAGAAGGAGAAGAGTGTACATACTCAGGGTAACCTACCAGGGTCTGCATGAGCTGGAGATAGTGGAGCGCTATAGGGTGGACAGGGACCTCCTACAGCAAATTGTTGAGCTGTGACAGCCACATCTCACACACAGAACCAACAGAGGGGAACCCATTCCAGTGGATACTAAGGTATGTATAGGCCTAAGAATACTAGCCACAGTTACCTTCCAAAGGCCAACTGGGGATATCATAGGAGTCTCACAGGCATCAGCATCCAGGGTACTCCACCAGTTCCTGGATGCCATGTCAGCACATGCTGGTGAGCACGTATATTTCCACAACACCCGTGAGGCATGGGCCAGCAATATGCATTGCTTCCACCAAATAGCAGAATACCCTGAGGTAGTGCGTGCTATAGACTGCATGCACATACACATCAAAGCACCACTCGGTGAGCTGGGTAGGGTCTATATCAATCGCAAGGGCTTCCCCTCTATCAACTGCCAGGTTGTGTGCGATGCCCAGGGAATTATAATGGGATGTGTATGCTTGCTGCCCTGGAAGCTATCACGACTCCCACATCTGGCATCTGACGCAGCTGTACCAGAGATTTGCCAATGGGGATATCCCTTATGGTCACCTAATGGGGGATGCTGGTTACGCACTGGAGCCGTGGCTGATGACATCCATCAGAAATGCACACACACCCAAACAAGAACTCCATAATGAGGCACACGCACAGACCAGAATCATAATAGAGCATGTGTTTAGGATGCTCAAGTCATGGTTCTGGTGCCTGGACACATCCAGTGGAGCCTTGCAGTACTCATCAGCTACATGTACTCAAATTGTCATCGTATGTGCCATGCTACACAATATTATCCTGTGGAAACAGCTGCAGCAGCAACAGCACAATCTGAGCCTGCCCCCAGTAGACAAAAGGAGGCGTACCCAGTATGCCCAGGCCTTGGCAAAGAGGCAATGCATAGCACATACACTGACACGGTAGTGACCCAAGGAATGACACTCCTCTCTGACTCCCACATACAGTAAAAGGGATGCCAAACATGACACTACCTGTGCTTAATCATGTATAGGAAGTGTACTATGTGCATCCAACATATTCAACCCTCCAGCACCATCCTCAATACTGGCACAGCCACAAGGTAAGTCACTCTTCCTACCAATTGCTGAATGGAGTAGTATGTGTTGTTACTTGTATCTATGGTATGGATGTAAGGGAATCGGGTGGCTGAATGGGATGCCAGCAGATAGTAGACACTTATAGTGGCAGCATGAGATCTGTAACAAACACTGGTATCATTAAAGTAGCCAGTACTAGACAAGGTGACAAAACTCACTGCAGAAAATGTGCTGGGCCACATGTGTGTCCATAGGACACAAACACGCCAGTAAGGGAGGCTCACATACCCAATAACAGTCTCAGCCAACAGGACAGGTGTAGTCAAACACAAACAAAGGCTGTGCTAAGGCCTCTGATTGATGGCTATGGAGAACATCCCCCCAGACCTACACAGACAGACTAAAACAGTCATAGCAAATGTGTATAAGTGTCAGGTGTGCCCCCCCCATCCCATGTAGAAATGTAGCAACAGTCAGGTGTGCCCCCCCAATCCTATGTAGAAATGTAGTAACAGTCAGTTGTGCCCCTCCAATCCCATGTAGAAATGTAGTAACAGTCAGGTGTGCCCCCCCCAATCCTAAGTAGAAATGTAGTAACAGTTAGGTGTGCCCCCCCATCCTATGTAGAAATGTAGTAACATGTATGTGTAGGTATAATAACAGTGGAGCACAGATTACCAGAACTGTCCAAGGTACCAGGATAGAGTGTAGCATGTGTACAATATGCAGGGCTATGTGTGTTAGGTTGGTGTGTGTCATATATTGTGTGAGAGTGGTCAGTATGTATGCATGATGAGGTTTGTCCTGGTGGCCATTGCCCAGTACTGCCGCTGACAGGGCCAAGTTCTCACAACTGCAGTGCCAAACACAATGCTTCCCAGCAAAACACATTCCAGCAGTAAGTCATAGTAAATGTTTGGAAGTAATATGTGTCACCATCTGAAAGATGGACATGGCATGAATGTGGGCCCAGACATACAAGCAGTACACAGGGGGAAGTACCCCAGACAGACTGTGTATAATATGTAACTGTCAAATGGACACACCCTTGGAATTGTACATACAGGTTAGCAGCAGATTATTTGGGCTAGTAGTAGGGAATACCAATATCGTCTGTTCAAACACTGGCAGACCACTAAGGTCATAGGAATGAAGTATTGTGAAACAGCTGATGTCCTTGCACAAACCAGCATAAATGGAATGCCCCATGCATATCTGTGAGTCAGATGCAAGTAGTGTCCATAGCACACATGCACCCAGCTCACCCCACCACCACCCACAGTTACCTCTCCAGTCTTATCCCTGCTGTTGGGAATGAGTACAATATGATCCTCACCTCTGTATGGCAATAGCTAAAGAATGCAGTATGCAGAACAGGTGTCCCATGCAGGTGTGTCCCTAGCTGTAAGCAGCACCCTGCCAGCATACACACCACTGGATCAATAATGACAAAGTATTAGCATGAACACCTTGCACATCTACCCTGTCACCCCAGGGGAATATAGTGTATTGCAGTCTGGGACTGTAAGAGTGACAGAATGCAATGGCCTGCTACAGCTGGCCTGCATCAATACGAAATGGCCTACAGTCCTCTGCCAAAGGCTTGTGTCTCACCCATACTGCCAATGTATATTATGTCATGGACTCCCAAATAACAGCATAACACAGTCCACAGAACCCAAATGTAAGGCCATGTGGACAAATCACAGTAACATGTCCACCATGTCCTACTGCATGAACTGTAGACCAACACCAAATTACTGCTGGGATGAGGTGATAACTATAGGGAACATATCAGATAATGTTTGCATAATGTATGGAAGAGGATGGAATAATAGAGGGGGTAGGAGCATGGGCAGCATGGAGTGTGTGAAGTCAGAAACTCAGCTGTGTGCACATACTATCCCTGGGTGCAAACACAAGAATGGGTGGCTACAAATCTGCTTGTAAACCACAATGTGAAGGGGTAATGTCCAGAATTATGACCCCTGCCTCTGGGTAACCTGTGTGAATCTGTACAACTGTGAGGTATGGCCACAGCAACATATGGCCATACTGTCACATCGATGGATGTACAAGCATGGGATCCTCTGCCATCACTGTACCAAGGTGCTGAACCATTTACACAGACCCAGCAGCAAGTGTCTGAAGCTTCCCCTCCAGAATGGCATGATTGTGCAACAATATATAGGCTGCTGACCACAATACTGGACACAGCTGCATTCACCCTCTGTTCCCCAGGACATCACTGCAAGCAAATATGTATACCTGACAGTACTTGATGACATAAAACATCACAGTGTAAAATGGTATATATGTCTGAATATCTCTGCTAACACCAGGGCCATGTAGCAGAAGCAGCACAGACACAATTACCTAAAGTAACCCACTATCCTTTGCTGATTTTGACAATTGATCTACAGATATCGCACAGAAACAGTTTTCTAGCTGTAGGTGTAGAACACAAAAGTTTGCACTGGAGTACAATCTACCTGGAATGTATTCACACATTCAATACAGATGGTCATACTGGACATGCTCCCACACTTAGAGAAGTGAAGGCCATGTCTGGCAACAACAGTGGACCATGCATATCTGACAGTCGCAGATGTTAGTGCATACCCTCCTCAGTACAAACCAGTCATGCTTGCACACACATTGGATAGGAATACTCACATATATCCAAGGACAACACACTATAATAGGCCACAAATACACATACGTAGATGTGTGGAAGAGAGTGTCAGTGACAAAGAGCCTCCCATCATGAGGCCTCTCCCACTCAGCGCACATCCAATTGGCTAAAACCACATGATGTGCAAATGTCAATCACCATAGACATTTGCCTCTAGTATCCCTCAGCACTATAGTGTCTGTAGTGCTTGTGTTAACTGTGTAACATGACTGTACAAGTCAGTTGTCATCTAGCAGTTATATACATGAACCTGTGGAATATAAACCTGTGTGTGCCTGACTGTTATGTGTCTGCCTCTAAATGAATGGGTTATGGCCCATGCACACACACTGCACTGCTCATTGTCCTACTATGAGAAGCCTGCTGATGTCTTTACCTTGAAATACACATTTGTGGAAATAGTATCCCGGTAATCTCTGTGGCATGTCCTATAACTGTGTAATGCTGTAGTGCAATGTACTAGTTAAGTAGGAGTTCTCATTCCAGACGTGACAACTGTGTGTGTGTTTGTCTGTGTAGGGGTTACTGCTTTTTAGGCTAGTCACACTCACTACAATTTCAAATGCCCTGCATTGGCAAGGCTGCTCATGTCATTCACTTTTAAATACACCTTTGGGGAAGAAATAGCCCAGTAATCTCTGTGGTCTATCTTATAACTGCAAAATGCTGTAGTGTGATATACTAATTAAGCAGGAGATCTATTCCCAGGCATGGAAAGTGTACAAGTATGTGTGTCTGTTTGTCTGTGTAAGGATCAATGCTTTTTAGGCCAGTTACACTCACTACAATGTCAAATGCCCTACTTTGGCAGGGCTGCTGATATTCTCTTTGAAATACACCTTTGGGGAAAGAGTAGGCCAATAATCTCCATGGCACATCCTATAACTGTGTAATACTGTAGTGTGATATACTAGTTTTGTAGTTCTATTCCCAGACATGGCAACTGTGAAACTTTGTGTTTGTGTAGGGATCACTATTTTATTGGTCATTCACAGTCACTACACACACCTAAAAGTGGAGAACATCGATAACTGTGCGGTAACAGAGATCTGATCCACTGATCCAAGACTCCAGCGAGCACCCCTGCAATAGCAGGTACAGCTCTCACCACATCTGTTGGCCACCAAACAAGGATCAAAAAATAAAGGTGGAGGAGTGTCCATATTCACCAAGGACATTCACACCACCAGGCTAATTGCCCAATAGAATGTGTCTGAAATACCCCCGGTGAAACTAACAGAAAGTTAGACTGCATTCCAAATTGTATAGCTAGCTATAGAACCCCCACCATGCCCCATGATACCCACTACACGTTTTGAAACATACTGTGAAATATTATGATACAAGCAAACACCCTAATACTGGGTGGCGTACACTACCCTACCAATAACTGGGAAAAATACTTGTGTACCAAAACGTGTGCCCAACTGTCATTGGAAGACAAAATTCCCATTGCCCTGGATCAAGTAACTCATAGTCCCACCAGGGGCTCAAATATACCTGACCTGGTCATTACCATCATGGGAAATTAATGCTTCACACCTATGGTCACCCCATCGGTGGTCAGGTCTGACATGAGCTAATCACACTTAACATCAACATCCTTCCCCCACACTCCAGTAAGGAACCCTCCGTAACACACATCTCCAAAGCCAATGTTATGCCACACATGTCAGATGTGACTAATGTCATGACACCCATGCAGATGGGAACTGAAAGGACGACTGCTGAATCATACATGAAGGCACTGTACGAGCACATCCACTAGTGCATGAATTGTGCCATCCAATATAGAACCCAGACACTCCCCACCAAGAAAAGGAAGCCAATGTGGTGGCCCCCTGCCCTAAACATACTGTACAACAAAAGTAGGAAACTGTTGCTGAAATGGGAAAATTTCTACAATGCAAAATACTCCCTTACCTGCTACAGTAAGAGGGAGAGATACCTCATAACATCCAACAAAGCTAGTTATGAACATAATATAGCCAAATATGTCAGAGACAACGGTAAGCCGTTCCATAGCTATGTGAGGAATCTAAATGGCAATGCTCAGAACTGCTCTGAGCTACGACAGGATGGTATTAAATATTCTGCTCCCAGGGATACTGACAATATCCTGGCAGATCTATTTTGTGCCAACTACACCCCCCTCCCAACTCCCAAAGGGCCCATCTCAACACAGAAAGAGTGCTATATTCCAGTAATAACAGCCACATAGGTAAATACACACTCTCCAGAGCTATGGCAACAGCAGCCATGGGACCAGTCAACATCCTGCACTGTGTACTACATGAGCTACTGACTGAAATGGCACCTCACCTATGTGCCATGTCTAAGCATAGCCACACCTCAAGATTTATGCCCACTGTGTGGTGCACAGCTACAGTTATCCCAGTCCACAAGGGGGGAGCCACCTTGGATCCTGGGAACTACAGCACCAGCAGTATGATGTGTCTGATATGCAAGGCCATGGAATGTATTATCATGGAAATTAAAACAAAGACATTGGCAACCTGCAAACACTGGACCCTAATGAGTTTGGGTTTGTGATGGGCCTGTCATGTAACCTAAATCTGACTAACAACAGTGAATCCATCTCCAGAGCTGTGGACACGGGTAAGGTGGTTCACATAGCCTATCCAGACCTCGCCAAGGCCTATGACACCTTACCCCAGTCTGGAATTATTGATAAAAGATGTCAAGCTGGCCATTAATCCCTATGTCACCCGATGGGGTGCCAACTGCTGTACTGACAGAACCCACACTGTAAATGTAGGTGACACCAACCCCAGCCCCAGACAAGTGACAGTTGGAGTACCATAGGGTTCAGACCTGGCACCACCCTTGTTTGGCATCTACTTCTCTGAAGTACAGTCCAACAGTAATGGACACTGGCAAACAAAGTTCACAGATGACTGCACACTGGGAGCCAATATTGAATCCCCAAATGATGTGGATATTCTACAGAAGGGCCTTACAGAAAGACATGCTTAGTGCCTAAGCCATGGCCTCAAGATCAATGCCAAAAATATGTAGTTATCCCCATTGGGAAGGGACATATATCTGTGAAGTACCACATAGGTGGCAGTACACTAAACACAGACTTAGGGACACATGTTGACAGTGGTCTCACCTTTGATAACCACATTACCACAGCAGTCTGGAAACCCACCTATGTGGTGCATCTCCCACTTAGGTTTTACATCCAGGAAAAAGAGGTCATTGTCCCACTGTAGTCATCTCTCAGTAGACCCAGTACAGACTACAACGGCCCATTACGTGTGTACCTCACAAGACATCTGCAACAACTAGAGAGGCTGCAGACATATCTCATGAAATTAATCACAGCCCTAAACCAGATACCCTATGCTGACCATCTGAAAATCATCCAGCTGTATTCTGTCAAGTATTGTGTTCTTAGAGGTGATCTCTGCTAAACATACCACGCCATGTCAAACCCACAGCTGGTGGACATGCTACACTTAAAGAATTCCAAACCCTCACAGCCACATACCCCAGGGATCCAAATCTTGTCATCACAATGAACGATACATGCTGGAGAGATGTATTCCTGACCCAGAGACTACCCAGACTCTGGAATAGACTGCCCATACATGTCAAGCAGAGTGCCTCTTTGACCCTCTTCAAACAGATCCTGGACGATTGACTGAGAGATAGGGAATTGACCCCTGGGGATCATGTCAGCTGCCCAGCTAGACAGGAGTGCAGGGAAATAAATATTGCGGGAAGTCATAGCCAGGGAACTGTCATGTCTAGGCATGTATAGGTCCTAGGGCCGATAGCCTAGTATCAAGGTATGAACCTATGAATCTATGAAGTACACTTTCCATTGCCCAACCTTGGCAAGGTTGCTGATGTTATTCAATTTGAAATACATCTTTGGGTAAAAGGTAGGCCAGCAATCTCTGTGGCACATCCTATAACTGCATAATGCTGTAGTGTGACATACTACTAAGGTAGGAGTTCTATTCCCAGCCACGGCAAGTGTAGGTGTTTGTATGTGTAGCAGCAATGCTTTTGAGGCCATTCACAGTCACTTCAACCTCCACTGCCCTTCTTTGGCAAGCCTGCTGATGTCATTCAGTTTGAAATACATCTTTGGGGAAAATGTAGCCTGGTAATGTCCGTCACATGTCCTATAACTCCGTAATACTGCAGTATGATATACTAGTTAGGTAAGAGTTCTATTCCCAGACATGGCAAGTATAAAAGTTTGTGTGTCTGTCTGTGTAGGGAGCAATGCTTTTGAGGCCATTCACGGTCACTGCTACCTCCATTGTCCTACTTTGGCAAGCCTGCTGATGTCATTCACTTTGAAATACACCTTTAGGGAAAAAAATAACACAATGCTTTCTGTGGCGCATCTTATAACTATGTAATGTTGTAGCGTGATACATTACGTAGGTGGGAGTTTTGTTCCCAGAGATGGCAAGTGTAGAAATTTGTGTGTGTATATGTTTGTCTGTGTAGTGAGCAATGTTGTTGAGGCCATTCACAGTCACTACAACCTCCATTGCTCTTCTTTGGCAAGTCTGCTGATGTCACTCACTTTGAAATACACCTTTGGGGAAAAAGTAGCCCAGTAATCTACATGGTGTGTGCTATAACTGTGTAATGCTGTAGTGTGATGTACTAGTTAGGTAGGAGTTCTAATCCCATACATGACAACTGTGAGACTTGGTCTGTATGTGTTTGTCATTCGTATCCTGTGTGGAGGTGGCTGAGTGTGTAACAACTGGACTCATTGTGAAGTGGGTTTTGCAAATTTCTTATATGTTGGGCCTATTATATGTCAAAATGTCTACCTTACAAGGATAACAGATGTCAAACAGCAGAGAGGCTGGGGTGGACAATACATGATCCTACATGTGACATCAAGGCCTGGCGAACAATATAGGCAACCCTTGTAGTACCCAGAGAGCACTCTCAACCCATGTCTCATACACAAACACACTTGGCTAGACCACAACTACTATGTTGGTAGTTCCCTACATATTGCCCACAGATAGTAATCATGGTGTGATTGCAGTGGACTACAGAGGGCATGGCGCTCTGTCCCATCCCTACAATAGGCATATAATTGCATACAGTGCTCCTTCACAATGTT
Organism: Protopterus annectens; assembly: GCF_019279795.1. Classification (NCBI taxonomy): domain Eukaryota; kingdom Metazoa; phylum Chordata; order Ceratodontiformes; family Protopteridae; genus Protopterus; species Protopterus annectens. Next base: position 1,952,282,142 of record NC_056733.1, read on the forward strand.
CCCCACTGGACACCTGCAACAACTGTAGAGCCAGCAAATGTAACCCACAAAGGATATATCATGCCTTATACACAAGCCCTGTATGGACAGATGCCACGGACACCAGGGAATACCTGTATCATTCTGTCAATGTAGGTGCAGGGTCAACCTGGTATCTATTGCCAGTTCTCACCACATGAGGCCAGGAATGGCACATCTGATGATAAGAATCTGTGTACATAACATGCCCCGAACACCCCAGGTAGACTTACACATGTCACAGAACATGCATGTGGGATGTGTGCACATCCCAGACACTGTCCATGTCATGGACTATAGAACACATACATGGCAAGCATTGCACAGCACTGGTCATCCACAATAGTAACCCAGATGACTGGATGGTGAATACAATACCCACCTGTGTGGGCCAATCCAGACACTACACCACTGAGCCACACAGCAGACCATTGTCATGTGGCCTGATGTCAAGGTATACCCTTTACCTAGCCTTATACAGTCTTCTGGCACAGTCAACAACTAAACACCTGTGAAGCAATCCACCCATGTATGTTAGTACTACAAACCTGTGTCTGTATTTGTGTGGAGTATAATGATTTGGATGCCATTCACACTCACTAAACCTCCCATTGGCCTACTGAAGCATGCCTTCTGATGTCAGATACCTTGGCATACCCTTTGCTCATATATTCTCCTGATAACCCCTGCAGTGCATGTGATACCTGTGTTTTTCTGTATTGTGGCAAACTAGCTAGTTAGGAAGACTAAGCCTGCCCTGCCAACTGTGATAATGTGTGTAAGTCCCTGAGAGACTGTGGCTGTATCGACCTTGACACCTGTTCATGTGGACAGGCGCATGTAAGTACACCTACCTTATCCCTCCTTTATCACTGTTGCGGATGTCAGTCACCATCAAATATACCTTTGGACAGCTCCCCAACATGTAAGCTCTGTGGCACATGCAATAACTGTATAGACATGTGATAGCAATACATAGTCAGGCAGGGGTTTGAAACCCCAGGTGGCTAAGTGTGTGACACAAACATGCTTAGGTTTTACTCTCCCACCCCTTCCCCCTGTCTCACTTTGTCTCTGTCTGTCTCTCTCACTCCCTCTCTGGTGAATGTGGAGAAGTACACCTGCTTTGCTTAGGCAGCAGCTTGTATTTTGTAAGTGATGTTCATGATCAGCTGATGGCCTCTGCATGAATTGCAGTCCTCCACTAATTGATTGCATGTGGGACAGCTGTGGTAACATTCCCATAGCCAATTGCATGGAAACACACTCCTATAACTAGAACACCATGTGGGTGTTGGCCCTTTTCATTCATTGTGGGCAGGACTTCATGTCGGTGTTTGGCAAACAGCATCATAGATGGTAGTGGGATATACCTCTAACAACATGCACTGTTTAACAAGGTTTGTGTGGATATGGGTGGTCTACATGATTTAACACCTGCCATGACAGTATTATGTGTTTGAGGAAACATCCACCTGTAGGGTTATCTGCAGACTGGCCAGTGTTTGGAGTCTTATGTCTCTTGTGTTACTCACAGTTCACCTGTCTTAGAACTGCAGAAGCATAGTCTGAGGATTGCAGTCAGTACATGGTGACAGCTATGAGAGTTACTGACTTCATATCCCTCATAGGACATATGTCACAACAAACCCTGTTATAACAGTTAATGTATGAGGGTATCACAGCAACATGCCAATATTGGCCCTGTGTTTGTGGCTCCAGCCACAAGTATGTCAGCCTTTGTACATATGTCATGCAGTAAGAGGTGCATATGTTCTGTACACCATTATGTACTGACATCATACCTGATAACAAGCCAGTCAGATATCAGACTGCTGGACATGTTATATATAGTAGGGGTTATTTCTGAGGACATAACCTGGGCATTCTGTGGTTGTGTGTACAGTAGTGGGGTCTGTATACATATAGTGATTATCGACAGTATGTGTATTGCAAATATGTACCTTGGCCTGTGTACAGACTGTGGTAGATGTCATTGTTCTTGGTCCTGTTCTATCTGATGTTACATGCTGCTCCAGTGTATGGTACCCTATCGGTTCACATGTTTGTAGGGCCAAACACAGACGTGTCCCATACCACAGACAGGCATTGGACCACACTGTGTCATGACCCAGTATATTTAGGGTTAGAGTGTGAGTGGCACATATAAGGATGGCGTTGATCAGACAGTCCATATAGTGTAATATTAAGCCTGCATACCAAATGTGGCTGTGGCTGTATTCACAGTGGTTGTGGGTATGCACTTTCTCACAGGTGTCTGTTACTCTGTGCTGTGACTTGCCTGTAGAGCCTGCTATATTTTCAGGCACATGTGTATTCCCCCATATGAAATGTAGGCCAGTGTTGTGGCATTCTGCCTGTAGTTTGCACAGTGCTTTGTTACATGCCTAGCAACTTAGTGTAATTACCTAGGGTGATGTTATGTCTAGATATTTGCAAGACGTACTGCTTCCGGGCCACCATAACTGTTGTGTATTTCTGACAAAGCTGTGGGATGCTGTACAGATGTATGTCAGTAACTAGTGGGTACTATGTGGGCCATGTGACCTCTGCACTGCCAGTTATTATGTGTCAGGACAGACAGGAGTGTGTGAATGCTTAAACTGTGTGGGCATAAATAGTCCAGTATTTAAATGATATACCCATGTACATGGCTGTTAACATCCACATTGTCAGGCTTGGTTCACATGTGTCACACATCTGTGGGGATCTGTGAATACCTCTGGACTAACCAGAGTGTGCCAGACTGTCCACATATATTGGTAACATCTCTGCTGTAGGCCACAGGATCATTACTGTGCAATCAGTGGTACTGTACTATGATGTCCTTAAGATGTTTGTCAGTAACTGATGGCATACATGTCAATAGCAGATGTGACCTCTCACACACATGTCTGTTAAGACAAACCCTGTTACAGTAGCAACAGTCTACATATATACCAGCTATACATTATACATACATGACATCCCCTTGCACTAAGAGGTTGATGGTAAACATATGTGTGTGTATATATATATATATATATATATATATATATATATATATGTATATATAGACATATACATATCTACATACATATATGTATATATATATATATATATATATATATATATATATATATATATATATATATATATATATATATATATATATATATATATATATATACATATATATATATATATATATATATATATATATATATATATATATATATATATATAAAAAATATATATATATATATATATATATATATATTTTTTTTTTATACATATAACATCTATATATGTCTACACATATACAGATGGGAGCGCTACAGAATCCTGAAGGCCCAAAATCCTGAGACCAATATCCTGAAAGTTCAAAATACTGAAAACTCAAAATCCTGAAAACACACAGGATACCAACTCTCACTATATTCCAGCACAAGTACATACAGAAACATATTACCCTTCAACTATATGCAGAGGGGCAAAACACCCCTGCACCCCCCACACCCCCTGCTTCTTAAATATATGAACTCCGAGATTGCACTTCACTACACTAAGTGCAATCTTGGAGTTGCTATATTTATATAGCAGGCGGTGTGGAGGGTGCAGTTCCCCCCACATGGGGGTGCAGGGGGGCTTGCCCCCCTGCTTACACTTGGAGAACATCAATATAGTTTGTGTTTTATTTGTTTCTGTATGTACTTGTGCTGGAATATAGTGAGTGTTGGTATACTGTTTGTTTTCAGGATTTTGAGTTTTCAGTATTTTGAACTTTCAGAAATTTGGTCTCAGGATTTTGGTCTTCAGGATTTTGTGCTTTCAGGATTCTGTAGTGCTCCCATACAGCTATATAGATATATATGCACATATACCCCTAGATATAATATTCCTCCGTGCAGGACTAAGCTAGTCCTGCATGGAGGTGGCCGTTTAGGAGCAGGACGGCAGCACACCATGCATAGTAATGAGGCATGCTGCCTGAGCTCCTAATCTTAAACGGAGCATGTAAGAGTGCAGGGGATGTGTCTGAGAGCAGAGTTCTCAGAATATACATGCCCCAGCAATGAAGAACAGCAGAAAGGGGTCAGAAATGAGCGAGACCCTTCATAGGTATCTGCATATCCCCACCAACAGTCTCCCTTGTGTACAACAGCAACAGTATACATAAATGAAATGAACAAGCCCTTTATTTTTTTTTTAAAAATCCCATTAAAGCTAACTGTAGGTGCGTGGGTGTGCTGATCGCTTAGCTATGGTTAATGTAGCTTAAATGGCTGAAGAGGATAACAAGGAAGATATATGCAAATGAAGCAGCATAGTAATAGTGTAGTGGGCAGAGCACTCGTCTTACGAGCAGGCATTCCCAGTTCGAGTCCCACTGCAACACATTTCATTTTCCATTGCAAAGCACATTAAGATCAATATTTATGTTGCATAACCCACTAAATAACATATATTTATGAACTGGAGTACTGCAGTAAATGCACATACAAATATATACAAATATAATTTGTATTTATACAAAGTGATTTACCACTAAGCTATGTCGGATATACATAACCCTCATGTTTTCACAAACATATCATCCAGCCGAGTCATTCAACAGTAAAGGAAATGTATTTAAACATGTAGATGTATATGTGTGTGTGTGTATATATATTTATATTTAAATAAATATAAGATGTCTATATATGTAGATATATATATATATATATATACATACATACATACATATGCATACAGCTATAGATATATATGTCTACATCTATATGTATATATATATCTATATATATATATATATATATATATATATATATATATATATATATGTATATATATATATATATATATATATATATATGGATTCACTTTATAACTTCGAAATGCTGAAATATCGAATTTCAGTATCTCGAGACTATAAAACCAATCCACAAAACACCGACAAACAAAACCGAAACCACATAACCGAAAACACCGCATACACTACACTAAACATACAACACAACACCCACATCACAACATAAACAAATAAAACCACACATACACAACTCACACACACAAGGCGCCCCCCACCCCCCCTACTTATATATACTAACTCCGACATCGCACAAACACAACATAAAAGTTCACTCACACACGCACATTCTCCAATCCCTCATACACACTCTAACTCCCACTCAAAACCCTTACAAAACACTCACTTACCTGACATAACACCTACATCCAAACACGGCACCGCGCACCAACAAAACACAAACCCGGACATTACATAGCGCAACTTCATAACCGTGAATTCGACATATTTTCGACATATGTTAAATTCGTGATTATGAACGTTCGCTATTTTTAACATTCGACTTTATAGCTTCGAGATACTGAAATTCGACATTTCAGTATTTCGATGTTATAAAGTGAACCCATATATATATATATATATATATATATATATATATATGTAAGCATAAATATATATCTATATATCTATATATCTATATATCTATATATGTATATACAGGCATATATCTATAGATATAAAAGAGGGCATAACAAAAACGTATATGTCCACATGACCATTAACGGGGGTGAGGGGGCCCAAACAACATATGTCTTGTACGTATAGATACCCCCCCACAACCAAACATGTCTGCCCTGCAATACAATACCAACTGTTGCAAATCCCATAACCAGGACCTGACACAACATGGGCACAAGATGTTAACAATACTCCATCCCATCTGTATGAGTTTAGGTTGGTATCAGTAACATATCATGCAGTATAGTCTGGCTACCATAGGAAATGTACAGTGTGGAAACAATCAACATTCCCAAGATACATATACACAGACACACACATATATATATATATATATATATATATATATATATATATATATATATATATATGTGTGTGTGTGTGTGTGTGTGTGTAACTACACATACTCACACAGAGATATGTATAGAAAGAGACATATGTAGAAGGTGCACACAATACGAAACAGCCACTATGCCTACAGTTGCCACCTTACCAACTGGATACTATACAAATGACAATTGTTGCCTACAACATATACCCACAGAGAGGTCAAAGGATATAACACCACACACAGGTTCGATGTAACAGGATGGTTAACCTCACCGTCCAGGCTATGTTTTGAAAAGTAGCGTGCAGGCTTACTCGAATAAGGCAAAGGGGCTATTTCATCCAAAAATAATTTAATAAACTCAAACCACAATATTATAGACTAATATCCATATATTCATATGTTAAGCGCTTTCATCTGCTTATCGCAGACTTCCTCAGAACAGCTGATTAACACACATTACATTCCTTTTAAAATCTTTTTGGCGCCATTCTGGAAACACATTTAAAGTGCAAGTATGTAACTTTGAACTATACATAAATATTTAAAAACAATAAATACTTTATTATATTTTAAAAAATACTTTTTATCCTAATACTATGACTGATAAACATCAACATTAAAAAACGCTAAATAAATATTAATTGAATGAACAATAATATGGTTCATACTTCATATTTGTATATCCATGACCTAAAAACAATGTAAATAAATAACAAAATGGTAAAACAAGACGGTAAAACAAATCAGGCTATCAAGAGAAAGGGTTTAATAGAAATAAAATCATTTATACTCAGTTCCCTTGTAGAATCGGTCAGCACCTGCCAAATGCTTTCTTTTTTACTTAATAATGCCTTAAAATTACCTCCTCTATTGGAAGTAAAAACTTGATCAATTATGGCAAAACTGAAACTATGTTGTTCCCCTTTATTCTCTATATGCCTATATAAAGCATGTTTTGTGTCATGTACCCTGATTCTATAAATATGATCGTAAATTATTTTCTTAAATGGTCTCTCTGTTTTGCCAATATAGTAGGCAGGGCATGATCTACAACTAGCTAGGTAAATGATGTTCTTGCTATTACAATTCCCCCTTCTAAATTTTATGTAGGTCCTGTTTAAATTCTGTAGTTTTTTTCTCTCTCATTAATCAAATAACACTGATTGCATGACCCACATTTAGTAGTTGCTTTAGTAAAGTTATATCTGTCTCTTTCTGTATGCCCTAATTGTAATAACCTCTTAATGTTTAAACCCATCTTGTACACAAAACAAGGTTTTTCCCCTAGTGATTCTTTCATTTCATCAGCTACTATTAAATTCTTCCAGTATTTAAAAACAATGTTCATAACTTCGTTCACATACGGAGAATATGTTAATGTACAGACTCTGTTAATTGGTACATTTTCTGACTTTTCATTTTTCAATCTATTAATTTCTTGACCTATTCCTAATATAGGGCGATATTTATTTCCCCATTCCTTAATTACTAATTGTAAAACATCCTTCAACAAACCCTCCGGGTAACCTCTATTAATAAACATAGATGTTATGAAATAAATTTCCCTAATCATAACCTTATGTTTAGAGGACATTCTGGCTGCTTTTATGCATTGACCCTTGAAAATGTTTTTTAACATATGTCTTGGGTGATGGCTTGTAAATTCCATGTACCCATTCGAAAACGTTTTCTTCCTATATATCTCTGATTGGAATCCTGTATTAGTATGTTTTATGTAAGTATCTAGATAAGGAATCCCTTCATAACTGACGCTATATGTAAACTTTAAAAAACTACTTGTATTATTCATATACTCTATAAATTTTCAATCATTTCCACCGGTCCTTTCCATAGGACACACATATCGTCCAGAAACCTCGTATAATAAGAAATGTATTCAAAGTATTTGCAGCTGAATAAAAATGTATTTTCCCACTCTAACATGACCATATTAGCAAATATAGGGGCACATGATGCCCCCATAGCTACACCCCTTTTTTGTTTAAAATATTCACCTTCATAATATATAAATATATATTTAATAGTTTTTACCACCTGCAATAATTTACCCAGTTCAAAAATCATTTCTTTTAAGGTACCATTTTTATGCTTGTTTTCATATTTACCATAAGAACTTATTAGAGTTCTTTTATCAGACATTTTAAATTCAACATTACTTGTTAAAAAGTTGTCCAGTCTCATATGACCATTGTCATTTGTATTAATCATGTCACTGGTAAACCTCGTACTAGATGAATTGTTTACAGTACCTTTTGACGTAAAAATGTTCGATTTAGTCGTTGCTGAATAGGTTTTTTCCAGGTAACTGTCTTTTTGGGCGAGCACCAGTCTGCTCACTATCATCCTCATTATGAAACAAAGAAAAATCGAATGTAAACTCATGTTCTGAAGTCACATTGGAATTATCCTTCCCATGGCTGGTATTAAGTAATATATTAGATGTTCCTTGACTCCCCAAACGAGGTTCTCCTTGTCCATTAGAATAGACATTTGAGAAGGCACCTTGCCATCAGTACTCAACATTTCTTTTCGTTCAACCACTTCACTTCTCACAATGCTGCCTGTACATTGTAGTCGACCCACTAACTCTGTCAAGCGGGCCACCTCATCCAGTAAAGAACGAACTTCAGACATTAATGAAACAAACTCATCCTTATTCAATGAAGTTTCAGCCACCTCGTTTACTTTCTCCATAGCTCACCAACACCGTAAAAAGTCAATGACGAACAACAACACCAGAACTGATGTAACAAGATGGTTAACCTCACCATCCCGACTATGTTTTGAAAACTAGCATGCAGGCTTACTCGAATAAGGCAAAGGAGCTATTTCATCCAAAAATAATTTAATAAACTCGAACCACAATATTATAGACTAACATCCATATATTCATATATTAAGCGCTTTCATCTGCTTATCGCAGACTTCCTCAGAACAGCTGATTAACACACATTACATTCCTTTTAAAATCTTTTTGGCGCCATTCTGGAAACACATTTAAAGTGCAAGTATGTAACTTTGAACTATACATAAATATTTAAAAACAATAAATACTTTATTATATTTTAAAAATACTTTTTATCCTAATACTATGACAGATAAACATCAACATTAAAAACCGCTAAATAAATATGAATTGAATGAATAATAATATGGTTCATACTTCATATTTGTATATCCATGACCTAAGAACAATGTAAATAAATAACAAAATGGTAAAACAAGATGGTAAAACAAATCAGGCTAACAAGAGAAAGGGTTTAATAGAAATAAAATCATTTATACCCGGTTCCCTTGCAGAATCGGTCAGCACCTGCCAAATGCTTTCTTTTTTACTTAATAATGTCTTAAAATTATCTCCTCTATTGGAAGTAAAAACTTGATCAATTATGGCAAAACTGAAACTATGCTGTTCCCCTTTCTTCTCTATATGCCTATATAAAGCATTTTTATTGTTTTTAAATATTTATGTATAGTTCAAAGTTATAAATGTAACAAAAATAGTGTTGAAAAACCAGCAACCAAGGAATAAAGTCAACACTATAAACGTCGAAAGAATGCAGCCGCACACAGCTATAATACAACCTGTGATTTATTCCAACAAGACGGGCAAAAACAAATGACAGTAGTAACGGATTTAGCGCTTTCTTCCACCTAAAACGTGGATTTCATCAGAATCATCAATACAAGTCACTGAAATTCATTTATCTGTTTTGTGGCGCCAAAAACAATAAAAATTTAAAGAAACATACACAAACTCACACATAAATACCATTCTTGATAATAAAAATAAAAAACACGATACTACATGTTTGTATACTAATTAATATAGCTGCTAATTCATTATTAACTCTCTAACATCAAACTGGCATTCAAAGACTACTTCAAAGTTGATGGTAAGACATAAATAAATACAAAAATTTGATATATGCAAAAATTGCTAAAAAAACTATCCATAGTATAGGATGTATGCATAGGGGAACTAGTAATTCTCTATGGGGATAAAAGTACCTTTACAACAAATTGACATATGTATATATGCACTAGCTTATTAAAATATCGAAAAATCATAGTAATAGTATAAATATAAACATTGACATTAATTGTAAATATAGATAAGAATTAATAAAAATTGATTAGACCATAAAACCCTATATTCTAATGTCTCTCTTGCATAATAAGTATCTTTGTATAATAAATATATAAAAGTAAATACTTAAAAACAAGTACTTAAAAATACATATATATATAAGTGTCTTAAAGTGGTCGGGAACCTTATGCAACCTTAAGGAAAATTTTTAAATTTTTTTAAAAATACTATAATGTCATTGATTAATAAATACTAAGTGTATGTGAACGTTCCATAACACAACCATAATTTTATAATAATAAAGGCTTAATGTTAATATATTCATTTAAACCAGGCAGAGTAGCAGCATCTGTGAAGATTTGCCATCTAACTTCCTTCGCCAGTAAAATGGCTTTGATGTTACCACCTCTATTGTCCACTTTAACTTTTTCTAATATGGCAAATTTAAATTTGTGACTGCTATCCTTGTCAGCCACGTGCCTATACAATGCATTTGTGCTATCTTTTTTCTTTATGGCATAGAGGTGGTCATAAATTCTTTTCTTAAACATCTGTTCTGTTTTTCCTATATAGAAACTGTTGCAGCCTGTGCATACTGCTATATATATTATATGATGGGTATTGCAATTCCCTCTACTTATTTGAATACAAGTCCTGTTTATATTCTCTAATTGAACTAATTCAGTTTCTAATATGACATGGCAGTAGCTGCAGTGGCCACATTTGTGTGTTCCATTATATTGCGTGTTCATACATTCCACTCTTTTATATCTTTCAAAGGTAGTCTTCATATTAATTCCCATTTTGAAAACAAAGATGGGTGCTTTGCCTACTATTTCTTCTAAGGCAGGGTCTACTCTAAGGACATTCCAATATTTGTTAAGAATATGTTTTATACTCTTTGCCTGAGCGGTATACTCAAGAATACAGGCTCTTCTAAAGTCCGTGACCTGTTGGGTCTTATTTGAATTTAATAGGTGTTTACCCAAAACAGGGGAGAATCTGTTTCCCCATTCCCTAATAACATATGTCTTGACCCCCTTCAATAATTTTTCAGGGTATCCCCTAAGTCTGAACATGCTGCCAATATTTTTTATTTCTTCTATCATATCTTCATATGAAGAAGTCATTCTAACCGCTCGAATGCATTGCCCCTTAAATATACTTTTCTTTGATTTGTATGGATGATTACTACCATAATCCAAATAATTATTGGAAAAAGTTTCTTTCCTATGAATACAAGATTTGAAGCCATCATTCTTCATAGTAATAAAAGTGTCCAAATAAGCAATTCCTACTCGACTCATTTTGTGTGTGAACTTCAAAAATGTACTTGATGTATTCAAATAGGTGAGGAATTCCACAATGGTATCATCTGGTCCATCCCATAGTATAAAAATGTCATCCAAAAATCGGGTGTAGTACCTAATGTGTCTGTAGTACTTACTATTAAACATTTTTTCAGTTTCCCAATCTAACATGACCATGTTCGCATAAATGGGGGCACAAGCAGCACCCATAGCTACTCCCTGTGTCTGCTTATAGTATTCCCCCTCATAATATATGTAGTTGTGTTCTAAAATAATAGACATAAATTCAATAATAAGGCTAGCATGATCCCAATCCAATTCTGAATAGCATTTGATGCTATTGAGAAAACTGTCCAATCCTTCTGCTTTAGGAATACTTGAAAATAAATCAACAACATCTATCATAATAAAAATGAGTCCTTCCTTCCAGAGTAGGGGGGACAGATTACTTAAAAAATTCCAAGAGTCCTTAGTGAGATGAGAGATCTTGTTGTAAATGTGTTTTAACCATGTATCTATAGTCACCCCTAATGGAAAAGTTTTGGCATAACTTCCTGATATTATAGGACGGAAAGGGGGATCCTGTATATTTTTATGCACCTTGGGAATGCCTACTATAGTGGCTAACTTAGGATTTTTGACTGTTAAAACCCTCTTGCATAGGATTTGGTACGTGCTGCATTTTCACTCTGTGCTGGGGGACCGAGCAGTGGAGTCGTTTTTTCAGCCTGGTCTTGGCTGATGATTTATGGTTGTTATGGACACAAGTATTTAATAAATTTATTGAACTCTGTGCTGCTTTGCTGGTCTATTTGGTTAATTTGGTTACATGGTTTGGACCGTGCAAACCCTCTTGCATAGGATTTGGTACGTGCTGCATTTTCACTCTGTGCTGGGGGACCGAGCAGTGGAGTCGTTTTTTCAGCCTGGTCTTGGCTGATGATTTATGGTTGTTATGGACACAAGTATTTAATAAATTTATTGAACTCTGTGCTGCTTTGCTGGTCTATTTGGTTAATTTGGTTACATGGTTTGGACCGTGCAAACCCTCTTGCATAGGATTTGCACGTGCTGCATTTTCACTCTGTGCTGGGGACCGAGCAGTGGAATCGGTTTTTCAGCCTGGTCTTGGCTGATGATTTATGGTTGTTATGGACACAAGTATTTAATAAATTTATTGAACTCTGTGCTGCTTTGCTGGTCTATTTGGTTAATTTGGTTACATGGTTTGGACCGTGCAAACCCTCTTGCATAGGATTTGATACGTGCTGCATTTTCACTCTGTGCTGGGGGACCGAGCAGTGGAGTCGTTTTTCAGCCTGGTCTTGGCTGATGATTTATGGTTGTTATGGACACAAGTATTTAATAAATTTATTGAACTCTGTGCTGCTTTGCTGGTCTATTTGGTTAATTTGGTTACATGGTTTGGACCGTGCAAACCCTCTTGCATAGGATTTGGTACGTGCTGCATTTTCACTCTGTGCTGGGGGACCGAGCAGTGGAGTCGTTTTTTCAGCCTGGTCTTGGCTGATGATTTATGGTTGTTATGGACACAAGTATTTAATAAATTTATTGAACTCTGTGCTGCTTTGCTGGTCTATTTGGTTAATTTGGTTACATGGTTTGGACCGTGCAAACCCTCGTGCATAGGACTTGGTATGTGCTGCATTTTCACTCTGTGCTGGGGGACCGAGCAGTGGAGTCGCTTTTCAGCCTGGTCTTGTTATAGACACAAGTATTTAATAAATTTATTGAACTCTGTGCTGCTTTGCTGGTCTATTTGGTTAATTTGGTTACATGGTTTGGACCGTGCAAACCCTCTTGCATAGGATTTGGTACGTGCTGCATTTTCACTCTGTGCTGGGGGACCGAGCAGTGGAGTCGTTTTTTCAGCCTGGTCTTGGCTGATGATTTATGGTTGTTATGGACACAAGTATTTAATAAATTTATTGAACTCTGTGCTGCTTTGCTGGTCTATTTGGTTAATTTGGTTACATGGTTTGGACCGTGCAAACCCTCTTGCATAGGATTTGGTACGTGCTGCATTTTCACTCTGTGCTGGGGGACCGAGCAGTGGAGTCGTTTTTTCAGCCTGGTCTTGGCTGATGATTTATGGTTGTTATGGACACAAGTATTTAATAAATTTATTGAACTCTGTGCTGCTTTGCTGGTCTATTTGGTTAATTTGGTTACATGGTTTGGACCGTGCAAACCCTCTTGCATAGGATTTGGTACGTGCTGCATTTTCACTCTGTGCTGGGGACCGAGCAGTGGAGTCATTTTTCAGCCTGGTCTTGGCTGATGATTTATGGTTGTTATGGACACAAGTATTTAATAAATTTATTGAACTCTGTGCTGCTTTGCTGGTCTATTTGGTTAATTTGGTTACATGGTTTGGACCGTGCAAACCCTCTTGCATAGGATTTGGTACGTGCTGCATTTTCACTCTGTGCTGGGGACCGAGCAGTGGAGTCGCTTTTTCAGCCTGGTCTTGGCTGATGATTTATGGTTGTTATGGACACAAGTATTTAATAAATTTATTGAACTCTGTGCTGCTTTGCTGGTCTATTTGGTTAATTTGGTTACATGGTTTGGACCGTGCAAACCCTCTTGCATAGGATTTGGTACGTGCTGCATTTTCACTCTGTGCTGGGGACCGAGCAGTGGAGTCGTTTTTCAGCCTGGTCTTGGCTGATGATTTATGGTTGTTATGGACACAAGTATTTAATAAATTTATTGAACTCTGTGCTGCTTTGCTGGTCTATTTGGTTAATTTGGTTACATGGTTTGGACCGTGCAAACCCTCTTGCATAGGATTTGGTACGTGCTGCATTTTCACTCTGTGCTGGGGACCGAGCAGTGGAGTCGTTTTCAGCCTGGTCTTGGCTGATGATTTATGGTTGTTATGGACACAAGTATTTAATAAATTTATTGAACTCTGTGCTGCTTTGCTGGTCTATTTGGTTAATTTGGTTACATGGTTTGGACCGTGCAAACCCTCTTGCATAGGATTTGGTACGTGCTGCATTTTCACTCTGTGCTGGGGGACCGAGCAGTGGAGTCGTTTTTTCAGCCTGGTCTTGGCTGATGATTTATGGTTGTTATGAACACAAGTATTTAATAAATTTATTGAACTCTGTGCTGCTTTGCTGGTCTATTTGGTTAATTTGGTTACATGGTTTGGACCGTGCAAACCCTCTTGCATAGGATTTGGTACGTGCTGCATTTTCACTCTGTGCTGGGGACCGAGCAGTGGAGTCGTTTTTCAGCCTGCTCTTGGCTGATGATTTATGGTTGTTATGGACACAAGTATTTAATAAATTTATTGAACTCTGTGCTGCTTTGCTGGTCTATTTGGTTAATTTGGTTACATGGTTTGGACCGTGCAAACCCTCTTGCATAGGATTTGGTACGTGCTGCATTTTCACTCTGTGCTGGGGACCGAGCAGTGGAGTCGCTTTTCAGCCTGGTCTTGGCTGATGATTTATGGTTGTTATGGACACAAGTATTTAATAAATTTATTGAACTCTGTGCTGCTTTGCTGGTCTATTTGGTTAATTTGGTTACATGGTTTGGACCGTGCAAACCCTCTTGCATAGGATTTGGTACGTGCTGCATTTTCACTCTGTGCTCGGGGACCGAGCAGTGGAGTCGCTTTTTCAGCCTGGTCTTGGCTGATGATTTATGGTTGTTATGGACACAAGTATTTAATAAATTTATTGAACTCTGTGCTGCTTTGCTGGTCTATTTGGTTAATTTGGTTACATGGTTTGGACCGTGCAAACCCTCTTGCATAGGATTTGGTACGTGCTGCATTTTCACTCTGTGCTGGGGACCGAGCAGTGGAGTCGCTTTTTCAGCCTGGTCTTGGCTGATGATTTATGGTTGTTATGGACACAAGTATTTAATAAATTTATTGAACTCTGTGCTGCTTTGCTGGTCTATTTGGTTAATTTGGTTACATGGTTTGGACCGTGCAAACCCTCTTGCATAGGATTTGGTACGTGCTGCATTTTCACTCTGTGCTGGGGACCGAGCAGTGGAGTCGCTTTTTCAGCCTGGTCTTGGCTGATGATTTATGGTTGTTATGGACACAAGTATTTAATAAATTTATTGAACTCTGTGCTGCTTTGCTGGTCTATTTGGTTAATTTGGTTACATGGTTTGGACCGTGCAAACCCTCTTGCATAGGATTTGGTACGTGCTGCATTTTCACTCTGTGCTGGGGACCGAGCAGTGGAGTCGCTTTTTCAGCCTGGTCTTGGCTGATGATTTATGGTTGTTATGGACACAAGTATTTAATAAATTTATTGAACTCTGTGCTGCTTTGCTGGTCTATTTGGTTAATTTGGTTACATGGTTTGGACCGTGCAAACCCTCTTGCATAGGATTTGGTACGTGCTGCATTTTCACTCTGTGCTGGGGACCGAGCAGTGGAGTCGTTTTTCAGCCTGGTCTTGGCTGATGATTTATGGTTGTTATGGACACAAGTATTTAATAAATTTATTGAACTCTGTGCTGCTTTGCTGGTCTATTTGGTTAATTTGGTTACATGGTTTGGACCGTGCAAACCCTCTTGCATAGGATTTGGTACGTGCTGCATTTTCACTCTGTGCTGGGGACCGAGCAGTGGAGTCGCTTTTTCAGCCTGGTCTTGGCTGATGATTTATGGTTGTTATGGACACAAGTATTTAATAAATTTATTGAACTCTGTGCTGCTTTGCTGGTCTATTTGGTTAATTTGGTTACATGGTTTGGACCGTGCAAACCCTCTTGCATAGGATTTGGTACGTGCTGCATTTTCACTCTGTGCTGGGGACCGAGCAGTGGAGTCGTTTTTCAGCCTGGTCTTGGCTGATGATTTATGGTTGTTATGGACACAAGTATTTAATAAATTTATTGAACTCTGTGCTGCTTTGCTGGTCTATTTGGTTAATTTGGTTACATGGTTTGGACCGTGCAAACCCTCTTGCATAGGATTTGGTACGTGCTGCATTTTCACTCTGTGCTGGGGACCGAGCAGTGGAGTCGCTTTTTCAGCCTGGTCTTGGCTGATGATTTATGGTTGTTATGGACACAAGTATTTAATAAATTTATTGAACTCTGTGCTGCTTTGCTGGTCTATTTGGTTAATTTGGTTACATGGTTTGGACCGTGCAAACCCTCTTGCATAGGATTTGGTACGTGCTGCATTTTCACTCTGTGCTGCCGCACCGACCAGTGGAGTCGCTTTTTCAGCCTGGTCTTGGCTGATGATTTATGGTTGTTATGGACACAAGTATTTAATAAATTTATTGAACTCTGTGCTGCTTTGCTGGTCTATTTGGTTAATTTGGTTACATGGTTTGGACCGTGCAAACCCTCTTGCATAGGATTTGGTACGTGCTGCATTTTCACTCTGTGCTGGGGGACCGAGCAGTGGAGTCGTTTTTCAGCCTGGTCTTGGCTGATGATTTATGGTTGTTATGGACACAAGTATTTAATAAATTTATTGAACTCTGTGCTGCTTTGCTGGTCTATTTGGTTAATTTGGTTACATGGTTTGGACCGTGCAAACCCTCTTGCATAGGATTTGGTACGTGCTGCATTTTCACTCTGTGCTGGGGGACCGAGCAGTGGAGTCGTTTTTTTCAGCCTGGTCTTGGCTGATGATTTATGGTTGTTATGGACACAAGTATTTAATAAATTTATTGAACTCTGTGCTGCTTTGCTGGTCTATTTGGTTAATTTGGTTACATGGTTTGGACCGTGCAAACCCTCTTGCATAGGATTTGGTACGTGCTGCATTTTCACTCTGTGCTGGGGAACCGAGCAGTGGAGAAGTTGTTTTCAGCCTGGTCTTGGCTGATGATTTATGGTTGTTATGGACACAAGTATTTAATAAATTTATTGAACTCTGTGCTGCTTTGCTGGTCTATTTGGTTAATTTGGTTACATGGTTTGGACCGTGCAAACCCTCTTGCATAGGATTTGGTACGTGCTGCATTTTCACTCTGTGCTGGGGACCGAGCAGTGGAGTCGTTTTTCAGCCTGGTCTTGGCTGATGATTTATGGTTGTTATGGACACAAGTATTTAATAAATTTATTGAACTCTGTGCTGCTTTGCTGGTCTATTTGGTTAATTTGGTTACATGGTTTGGACCGTGCAAACCCTCTTGCATAGGATTTGGTACGTGCTGCATTTTCACTCTGTGCTGGGGACCGAGCAGTGGAGTCGTTTTTCAGCCTGGTCTTGGCTGATGATTTATGGTTGTTATGGACACAAGTATTTAATAAATTTATTGAACTCTGTGCTGCTTTGATGGTCTATTTGGTTAATTTGGTTACATGGTTTGGACCGTGCAAACCCTCTTGCATAGGATTTGGTACGTGCTGCATTTTCACTCTGTGCTGGGGGACCGAGCAGTGGAGTCGTTTTTTCAGCCTGGTCTTGGCTGATGATTTATGGTTGTTATGGACACAAGTATTTAATAAATTTATTGAACTCTGTGCTGCTTTGCTGGTCTATTTGGTTAATTTGGTTACATGGTTTGGACCGTGCAAACCCTCTTGCATAGGATTTGGTACGTGCTGCTTATAGTATTCCCCCTCATAATATATGTAGTTGTGTTCTAAAATAATAGACATAAATTCAATAATAAGGCTAGCATGATCCCAATCCAATTCTGAATAGCATTTGATGCTATTGAGAAAACTGTCCAATCCTTCTGCTTTAGGAATACTTGAAAATAAATCAACAACATCTATCATAATAAAAATGAGTCCTTCCTTCCAGAGTAGGGGGGACAGATTACTTAAAAAATTCCAAGAGTCCTTAATGAGATGAGAGATCTTGTTGTAAATGTGTTTTAACCATGTATCTATAGTCACCCCTAATGGAAAAGTTTTGGCATAACTTCCTGATATTATAGGACGGAAAGGGGGATCCTGTATATTTTTATGCACCTTGGGAATGCCTACTATAGTGGCTAACTTAGGATTTTTGACTGTTAAAAAATTGTACAATTCTAGATTGATTCTTCCATCTAATAATAAATCTTCTATAATAAATCAATCTTTTTGTAACCTATATTAATTTCATTCAATGATACTGAATTGTATTTGCCTGAATCAACCAGAATGTTGAATATCTTATTCTTATACGTATCCTGATCGTATAGGACAATACCACTCCCTTTGTCAGGCTTCATAATTCTAATAGATTTATCATTGGTGAACCTATGTATTAATTCTTGTTCTCCTTTGTTCAAGTTGTTTTTTATTTTTCCATTAGATGTTTCATTCTTTAAAAGATATATTTCCTTGGTCACCAATTTTTCATACAAGGCTATATTCGGATGTGTAGGGGATCATGCTAGCCTTATTATTGAATTTATGTCTATTATTTTAGAGCACAACTACATATATTATGAGGGGGAATACTATAAGCAGGCACAGGGAGTAGCTATGGGTGCTGCTTGTGCCCCCATTTATGCGAACATGGTCATGTTAGATTGGGAAACTGAAAAAATGTTTAAAAGTAAGTACTACAGACACATTAGGTACTACACCCGATTTTTGGATGACATTTTTATACTATGGAATGGACCAGATGATACCATTGTGGAATTCCTCACCTATTTGAATGCATCAAGTACATTTTTGAAGTTCACACACAAAATGAGTCGAGTAGGAATTGCTTATTTGGACACTTTTATTACTATGAAGAATGATGGCTTCAAATCTCGTATTCATAGGAAAGAAACTTTTTCCAATAATTATTTGGATTATGGTAGTAATCATCCATACAAAACAAAGAAAAGTATATTTAAGGGGCAATGCATTTGAGGGGTTAGAATGACCTCTTCATATGAAGATATGATAGAAGAAATATAAAATATTGGCAGCATGTTCAGACTTAGGGGATACCCTGAAAAATTATTGAAGGAGGTCAAGACATATCTTATTAGAGAATGGGGAAACAGATTCTCCCCTGTTTTGGGTAAACCCCTATTAAATTCAAATAAGACCCAACAGGTCACAGACTTTAGAAGAGCCTGTATTCTTGAGTATACCGCTCAGGCAAAGAGTATAAAACATATTCTTAACAAATATTGGAATGTCCTTAGAGTAGTCCCTGCCTTAGAAGAAATAATAGGCAAAGCACCCATCTTTGTTTTCAAAATGGGAATTAATATGAAGACTATCTTTGAAAGATATAAAAAAGTGGAATGTATGAACACGCAATATAATGGAACACGCAAATGTGGCCACTGCAGCTACTGCCATGTCATATTAGAAACTGAATTAGTTCAATTAGAGAATATAAACAGGACTTGTTTTCAAATAAGTAGAGGGAATTGCAATACCCATCATATAATATATATAGCAGTATGCACAGGCTGCAACAGTTTCTATATAGGAAAAACAGAAGGGATGTTTAAGAAAAGAATTTATGACCACCTCTATGCCATAAAGAAAAAAGATAGCACAAATGCATTGTATAGGCACGTAGCTGACAAGGATAGCAGTCACAAATTTAAATTTGCCATATTAGAAAAAGTTAAAGTGGACAATAGAGGTGGTAACATCAAAGCCATTTTACTGGCGAAGGAAGTAAGATGGCAAATCTTCACAGATGCTGCTACTCCACCTGGTTTAAATGAATATATTAACATTAAGCCTTTATTATTATAAAATTATGGTTGTGTTATGGAACATTCACATACACTTAGTATTTATTAATCAATGACATTATAGTATTTTTAAAAAATTTTAAAAATTTTCCTTAAGGTTGCATAAGGTTCCCCACCACTTTAAGACACTTATATATATGTATTTTTAAGTACTTGTTTTTAAGTATTTACTTTTATATATTTATTATACAAAGATACTTATTATGCAAGAGAGACATTAGAATATAGGGTTTTATGGTCTAATCAATTTTTATTAATTCTTATCTATATTTACAATTAATGTCAATGTTTATATTTATACTATTACTATGATTTTTTGATATTTTAACAAGCTAGTGCATATATACATATGTCAATTTGTTGTAAAGGTACTTTTATCCCCATAGAGAATTACTAGTTCCCCTATGCATACATCCTATACTATGGATAGTTTTTTAAGCAATTTTTGCATATATCAAATTTTTGTATTTATTTATGTCTTACCATGTTCGTACACATCAATTTTATTATCAACTTTGAAGTAGTCTTTGAATGACAGTTTGATGTTAGAGAGTTAATAATGAATTAGCAGCTATATTAATTAGTATACAAACATGTAGTATCATGTTTTTATTTTTATTATCAAGAATGGTATTTATGTGTGAGTTTGTATATGTTTCTTTAAATTTTTATTGTTTTTGGCGCCACAAAACAGATAAATGAAGTTCAGTGACTTGTGTTGATGATTCTGATGAAATCCACATTTTAGGTGGAAGAAAGCGCTAAATCCATTACTACTGTCATTTGTTTTTGCCCGTCTTGTTGGAATAAATCACAGGTTGTATTATACCTGTGTGCGGCTGCATTCTTTCGACGTTTATAGTGTTGACTTTATTCCTTGGTTGATAGTTCAAAGTTAAGTACTTGCACTTTAAATGTGTTTCCAGATTGGCGTCAAAAAGATTTTAAAAGGAATGTAATGTGACAAAGCATATTTATCCAAATGTATATCCATGGGAATAGTACCGATGGGTCTAAGATTTTTTAAGGTACCCATGGGTATTAATTTAGATAACGATACTAAGGCCGAATTCAATACTGTTTTTAATTCATATGGGATAAGTTATATGAATTTATTGATTAAAAAGAATGATGAAAAACTAAGTAAAATTGTGATGGAAGTAGAGAAATTGAATAATGAAATAGTGTCTGATGTACTATTTGCACAATGGCGTGTATTATATGACAAGCAGTTTAAATATGCAGAAATCAATGCGGAGAAGTTATATGAAAGGAAAAACAAAAAGTTACATCGTGATGTTGAACAATACAAAGAAAATAGAGCATATGTATGGAGTAATGAACATAAACTAAGTAAGGAAAATAGATGGGAAGATCATGCAGTGACACATAAAGACAATCATACGAATTTTCAGGGGGGTCGATATTTTACCCCAGCTGTCAAACAAAATTATCGGGGGAATCGGTACAGGCAGTACTAGAGATTAGCGATGTACAAAATTTGATGGTACACAATACTTCAAATGATTCTCATAATAGACAAGGTTATGGGGAAAATATAGATAAGGATGAAAATGGAAAAATAATTAATCATTTTAATAACCTCACAGTGTATAATTACACCAATCACTGTATAAAGGATGAATTAGGATCATTATTTATTAAAGGAATGAAATATATACCTACCGCAAAGTTTAATTAAGTAGACACTATTATTGATGTGAAATTGTACTGTAGAAGATTAAATTTAGCTTTAATGTTTAATAATAAAAGTAAAAAATGATGAAGTTATAATGGAAAGAAACAAGTTAAAGAAAAAAAGCACATTTATACCCCCCCTAACAAAAAGGTAGAAAACTTTGAAGAATTAGTATGTGCTGATATTTATAATTATAATCAGAATATTAATAAACAACAGGCGGTGGATAATCTGACTATAAAAGAAAGGGAATGTCTAGTGGAACTCATGAACAACAAAAATATCAAAGTAATGAAACCTGACAAGGGAGGGGGGATAGTATTATACAATACAATTGATTACATTAATGAAATACAAAAAATATTAATTGATTCAGGAAATTATGAAATTACTTCCATTAATGAAATAAATATGTTATAGAAAAATAGATTTAGCCTTAGATGAATATTTATTGGATCAAAGAATAACAGAAATATTTATGAATTTATGAAAGTGGAATATCCCACTCTAGCTACCATTATAGGCATACCCAAGGTACATAAGAATATAAATAAACCCCCTTTTCGCCCAATCATTTCTGGAAGTAAGTCTAAAACATTCAACATAGGTGTGGTGATAGACAGATGGCTTAAACCAATTTATAGGAATATCCCTCATCTTATTAAGGACTCCTGGATATTTGTTGCCCAATTCACACCTGATTAATGGAAAGAAAAACTAACATATATAACTATTGATGTTGTGGACTCATTTTCATGTATCCCTAAAGATCAGGGACTAGACGATTTTTGTAAGAGTCTGAGAAAATATACAGATATGACATGGGATCGTATCAACCTCATTACAGATATGATGGGGATAATATTGAACAATAACCTTATATATTATGAAGGCGAATATTTTAAACAAAAAAGGGGTGTAGCTATGGGGGCATCATGTGCCCCTATATTTGCTAATTTGGTTATGTTAGAGTGGGAAAATACATTTTTATTCAGCTGCAAATACTTTGAATACATTTCTTATTATACAAGGTTTCTGGACGATATGTTTGTCCTATGAAAAGGAAATGACTGATAAATTTATAGAGTATTTGAATAATACAAGTAGTTTTTTAAAGTTTACATATAGCGTCAGTTATGAAGGGATTCCTTATCTAGATACTTACATAAAACATACTGATATAGGATTCCAATCAGAGATATATAGGAAGAAAACATTTTTGAATGGGTACATGGAATTTACAAGCCATCACCTAAGACATATGTTAAAAAACATTTTCAAGGGTCAATGCATAAGAGCAGCCAGAATGTCCTCTAAACATGAAGTTATGATTAGGGAAATTGATTTCATAACATCTATGTTTATTAATAGAGGTTACCCGGAAGGTTTGCTGAAGGATGTTTCACAATTAGTAATTAAGGAATGGGGAAATAAATATCGCCCTATATTAGGAATAGGTCAAGAAATTAATAGATTGAAAAATGAAAAGTCAGAAAATGTACCAATTAACAGAGTCTGTACATTAACATATTCTCCGTATGTGAACGAAGTTATGAACATTGTTTTTAAATACTGGAAGAATTTAATAGTAGCTGATGAAATGAAAGAAACACTAGGGGAAAAACCTTGTTTTGTGTACGAGATGGGTTTAAACATTAAGAGTTTATTACAATTAGGGAATACAGAAAGAGACAGATATAACATTAGTAAAGCAACTACTAAATGTGGGTCATGCAATCAATGTTATTTGATTAATGAGATAGAAGGAATAAAACTACAGAATTTAAACAGGACCTACATAAAATTTAGAAGGGGGAATTGTAATAGCAAGAACATCATTTACCTATCTGGTTGTACATCATGCCCTGCCTACTATATTGGCAAAACAGAGAGACCATTTAAGAAAAAAATTTACGATCATATTTATAGAATCCGGGTACATGACACAAAAAATGCTTTATATAGGCATATAGAGAAGAAAGGGGAACAACATAGTTTCAGTTTTGCCATAATTGATCAAGTTTTTACTTCAAATAGAGGAGTTAATTTTAAGGCATTATTAAGTAAAAAAGAAAGCATTTGGCAGGTGCTGACCGATTCTACAAGGGAACTGGGTATAAATGATTTTATTTCTATTAAACCCTTTTTCTTGTTAGCCTGATTTGTTTTACCATCTTGTTTCACCATTTTGTTATTTATTTACATTGTTTTTAGGTCATGGATATACAAATATGAAGTATGAACTATATTATTGTTCATTCAATTAATATTTATTTAGCAGTTTTTAATGTTGATGTTTATCAGTCATAGTATTAGGATAAAATGTAATTTTTAAAATATAATAAAGTATTTATTATTTTTAAATATTTATGTATAGTTCAAAGTTACGTACTTGCTTTAATGTGTTTCCAGAATGGCACCAAAAAGATTTTAAAAGGAATGTAATGTGTGTTAATCAGCTGTTCTGAGGAAGTCTGCGATAAGCAGATGAAAGCGCTTAACATATGAATATATGGATGTTAGTCTATAATATTGTGGTTCGAGTTTATTAAATTATTTTTGGATGAAATAGCTCCTTTGCCTTATTCGAGTAAGCCTGCACACTACTTTTCAAAACATAGCCGGGACGGTGAGATTAACCATCTTGTTACATCAGTTCTGGTGTTGTTCATCATTGACTTACCACACACAGGTTTGCATACATGGTAAAGCTTTATTTTTGTACTATTACAGTTGTATATGCCATGTCATATAGCTGTTTAGACTCTGACATACATATAAATAGAATAATGCAACTGTGAAACAGTTATGTTAATACAGTATTCTGAAAAGGTGTACATATGTTGCTGTCCAGGCCTAGGTCTTCAAGTAGTACAATAGTAAAGACAGACTGGGCCACAGGATATCAATCAATCAACAGTAAGTAATGCAGATGTATAGTCCAGCAGCCTCTGTCTACACTCTGTACACAATCCCTACGGGGTAAAGACCTCAGTTGACATAATAGGATTTATCTCTTACATAACAAGGCATGACTGACACCATTACAATCACACTGACAAACAGAACAGTCTGTATGGCAGGAAGCAGTATGCTTGCATTTACCCAAGGTGAATTGCATGGTAATGTACATCCAGATACCTTAAGACAGCTTATCCCTGATACCCCCAAATGTTGCAAAAGCCTAGGTTTGTTATGGTGCATCCCCCCATAGACTGACATACAGGGCCATACACCACTGTTACATACACAGGCCTCTGGAGTGCAGGAGGGCATGTATGTATTGTGTAGATGAAGCCTACCCATATATAGACCCAACCCCACAATATGTGTGGGGGCCACAACATCATTCGACTGATGGCAGGAATGGCAGCATGACATACTTACAGCCCACTACATAACAACCCCTGACAGCATGTCATATAGAAAAAGCCTGGTATGTAGGTGGAGGACAGAGGCCGGAACACAGGCCCATATGTGAAATACTGTTGTCATACACTAAGCAAGTTGCTGATGTTACAGGATAGTCTATAACATACCCTTAGTCAGGAATATGAAGTTAGAAACAGAAATGGATGCAGCCATGTACTGCTAGCACTCAACAGACACACTGCCAGTGATATATCTGACACAAGACCTGTGTGGTGGACCGGCAAAACATAATAGGCACACCTCTGGCAATCAAATGGATAGGCCCACAATTGAGAGCTATGCAGACAGACTGCATTCCATGTTAAACTGGAATGTACACACAAACCCTGTAACACGGGTGCTATACAATGCATACAATAACACTACTCACACTCTGTCTGTAGTTCTGGAACTTCATACAAATATGTAGCTGGCCTGAGTGTGCAAGTTCTCTTGTAAGAGGTATTGCTACCCGCTGTCTGTAACACTGCTGCCCACACACAGAAAGGATGTCCACCATACAGGAAAGGTAAAGGGACCACAGCCACATGATGTAAGGATTTATAGTAGTGGGTTGCCATGACAGTGGTAATTGGAAGTACTACACAGCATGCTGCATGCAGATAGTAAGTGGAGGACACTGATTGGTGCAGAGGCCATCACCTGATCATGTGCTTCACCTACAAAATACATACTGCAATCTATTCAAAGCAGCTCAATCCATTTACTGGAGAGAGACCGATATATATATATATATATATATATATATATATATAGAGAGAGAGAGAGAGGGAGAGAGAGAGTAAAAGACAATAAAAAAACACACACAAAAAAAAAACATCCATCCAGGAAACTATCCAGAAGAGACATCATTCCCACAATAGGTATGTGAAGTATATGTGCATGTAATTGACTGCAGTAACTGGTCCATAATAATGGGATGGATGATGTGGAATGATTTATATGTGCCATCAGATGTTGTTGTAATGATGTTCAGCAGAACAACCGCTAAGGACAATAGATTCTGTCCCTGTGGGTAATGGGCCATATCCGTCAACTGTACAGAGCAGCACTGACTGATAAGATGTAAGCCAGCATAGTATCTGTTGTGTAATGGGAAGCATGTATATTACTGTGGCCAATAGCTGGTGGTGGATATAATGCCACAATCATGGACACGTGGGTTCTACAGCCCACCACTGGCAGGATACTCAGGTTAACCTGTATTGTAGCATGCTGGAATGCCACAGGTGTGTAAAAGGGTTGCCTCTAATCTGGCCCTACATATACCCCCCTAATGTTAGGCTGTGTCCATATGTGGCACCTGTCTGTGTTGTAGCAAGGCAGAACAGTGCAGCTGTGCAGGAAGGTGCTGTAAGATTGTGGACCTGATGGCTGAATGTACCCCATCTATATGTATGTATATGTTGAGAGCTATGCAGACAGACTGCATTCCATGCTAAACTGGAATGTACACACAAGCCCTGTAACACTGGTGCTATACAATGTATACAATAACACTATTAGCACTCTGTCTGCAGTTCTGGAACTTCATACAAATATGTAGCTGGCCTGAGTGTGCAAGTTCTCTTGTAAGAGGTATTGCTACCTGCTGTCTGTAACACTGCTGCCCACACACAGAAAGGATGTCCACCATACAGGAAAGGTAAAGGGACCACGCCCACATGATGTAAGGATTTATAGTAGTGGGTTGCCATGACAGTGGTAATTAGAAGTTCTACACAGCATGCTGCATGCAGATAGTAAGTGGAGGACACTGACTGGTGCAGAGGCCATCACCTGATTATGTGCCTCACCTACAAAATCCATGCTGCAATCTATTCAAAGCAGCTCAATCCATTTACTGGAGCGAGACCGATATATATATATATATATATATATATATATATATATATATAGAGAGAGAGAGAGAGAGAGAGTGAGTAAAAGGCAATAAAAAAACAGAACAAAAAAAAAAAAAACATCCATCCAGGAAACTATCCACAAGAGACATCATTCCCACAATAGGTATGTGAAATATATATGCATGTAATTGACTGTAGTAACTGGGCCATAATAATGTATAATGATTTATATGTGCCATCAGGTGTTGTTGTAATGATGTTCAGCTGAACAACCGCTAAGGACAATAGAGTCTGTCCCTGTGGGTAATGGGCCATACCCATCAACTGTGCAGAGCAGCACTGACTGATAAGATGTAAGCCATCATAGTGTCTGTTGTGTAATGGAAAGCATGCATATGACTGTGGCCAATAGCTGGGGGTGGATATAATGCCACAATGATGAACACATGGGTTCCACAGCCCACCACTTGCAGGATACTCAGGTTAACCTGTATTGTAGCATGCTGGAATGCCATAGATGTGTGTGTAATAGGGTTACCTCCAATCTGGCCCTACATATATACCCCTAATGTTAGGCTGTGTCCGTATGTGGCACCTGTCTGTGTTGTAGCAAGGCAGAACAGTGCAGCTGTGCAGGAAGGTGTTGTGAGACTGTGGACCTGATGGCTGAATGTACCCCATATATAGGTATGTATATCTATATATATCTATATATATCTATATATATATATATATATATATATCTATATATATCTATATATATATATATATATATATATATATATGTATGTCCACAAATATACAGATACCCATTTGCAGACATTTATATATATATATATAATATATATATATATATATATATATATATATATATATATATATACATATGTATATATAAACACATATATACATCATATATATCTACACATATATAGATATATACCTATATGCACATATCTACATATATACAAACATGCACACACACACACACACACACACACACACACACACACACACACACATATATATATATATATATATATATATATATATATATGTAAATGCATGTCCTCTATATTAATACCACAGTGGTGCATGCTATATGCAAGGGAACAGCACACATAGCAATACAGACAGATATATACAGCTGTCAGTGTGTGCAACATGGATGGGTATATCACATGTGAAATTCTTGTTGGGACCACTTTGCCCTTGTCTGTGAAGTAGGGAATGGGAACATGGGCAAGTATGGCAGGTATAGTTGTGGAGGTCGTCCGGGTTGGTAGATATAGAGGACAGCCTACAGGGGTGGTATGTGACACATATAGTGGGTAAACACCATGGATGGTGTGTGTGGTCTGTGATGTGGAAGCCCCATGGGACCCAATATGGACACAATGGGAACAAGCCTCCCACCCACTGCTACTCACAGAAGCAGTCCACGTCCTGAAGGTGTCTGGCCTGGAGGCTGAGCAGGAGGAGCATGTGGACCCTGTGAATGTGTACTGGGTGCCTCAAGGTGAAGTAGCACATTCTACATGTATCTGTGGAGCCTGCTATGGAACAGTCCCTGGACCTGACCTCGGGGGACAAGATCATGTCTGTGTGTGCCCCCATGGGGGAGGACAACATTCCCTGAGTTGGTTCCACCTGAAGATACTGCTGGACCAGTACATGAGGAGGCCCCAGGGTGGGTCACACATGTGATGTGGCCTGGTAACATGGGCAGATGAGTTTAGTGAGGTGGTTCTGCTGGCAAATATTCCCTAAACATGCTATTGTGTTACTGTTATAGAACATATGTGGGTTGTAATAGTCTACACAATCCCAGAACATGTCCAATAGCATGCATAGATATCTTCAATAACACAGAATGTCAAATGTGCAGCAGTCACATAGCAAGCATACCACAGGCATATATGGAACCATGGTGGCCCTGACAATGGCATGCAGGTGAATAGTCTGTAACAGCCCAATAATTATAGTGTCCACAAAGGGAACATGGCTACAAACACATAGCAAAAATGTGGTACAATACAAGATCTGTCACACTGGTGGGTAAGTTGTAGCAATACCTACTGAGTTGTGTGTACAGTTTGTTGTTGCTGATATAGTGGGGGGCTGACAGAGATGTGTATTAAGAACTGTGGTAACCTTGCTGTATGAGTTGCTTAGACCTGTTTCCATCTTTATGTCTTTCAGATGAGATGTCACATGGACGGATCCCGGCTTACTCAGCTGCTGTGAATGACATAGTGATAAACCACGTAATCCAGCACTACTCTGTCCTGTTTGGCCAGGCCGCCCATTAGCAGCAGAAGTGGACCACCCTGTGGAATGACCTTGTCCATAGGGTCAATGATGGCGGACTGCACATTCGCAGTTATGAGCAGGTCTGACATCATTGTTCTGACCTGTTTCACAATGCCTGTCAGTGTGATACTGCAGTCCGGGTGGAGCACCTCACAACGGGGGGGGGGGGATGCCATTCATCCCCCCTGACACATGTTGAGGAGCTCCTCACCAGCCTTGTGGCACCTTCCCATCTGCATAGCCAACAACTGCTGGACAGCATTGTGGAGGTGGGTGCTACCCACACACTGGCTGAGGAGCATGCAGGTAAGGCTACAGGGCACATCAGTAGACCACTGTTGCATATGCAGCCACATCTGTACAGGTAGAACATGCATATCTGACATGTAATAGATATAGTTTGTTGCTGCATAGTAGTGATAAACAGATGTGCACAAGTGGTAGTATTGTGGACATATACTGTTGGTATACTGTAATGCTCCACCCACCTTGTAAAAATGCCACAGGTGTGGCCACTGACTTTGCATCTCTCACCCTCTTATGTAGGTCCCTCCGGAATACCACCAAGGCAGCAGCCTGTAGTCGGTGGAATGGTTTATGTTGATGCTTGCCAATACACCATGCATGTAATGGCTATGGTATATTCCATGCACACATCTAACACACCTACCCAGAATGCATGCTGTACATGTGCATGTATTGTTGCTGTTAAATGATGGGGTATTGGAAGGGTATGTCAGATACCTGCAAGATAACTAACAGCCTGTCATTGTAGAATGTGTCCACAGGGAGTAACATAATGGTGGGAGACATGGCATACAGTAGGGACATGTGTGAAACATCACCCATATACAGTGAAACAACAGTGTATATACAAGTAGTAGCACAGTAGCAACCGTTACAGAGTTACACTATGACATAACGTATTACTGTGGTCCACAATATCAGCTGGGAGTAAGCTGTAACATGTGGTATGCAGTGTATGGGACACTGCAAACTGACACACACGTGTAGGACTTACTTGTCAAGCATCTGCAAAAAGGCTGAAGGTGGGGAGTGGGTGTCAGCATGACACACCAGTGCATTGCAGCAGGGATCCTAAGGATGCTAAGAATGGCTGTATCTGCACAAAGTCAGGTTCAGGAACTTTGACAGACATAACCATACCCCCACAGCAATAGTGATGACAGTGTGTGAACACCAAGGGATGTGCACATGAGTAGACCTTGCAATCATGCAGATTTGGGGGACATGTGTAGGGCAGACTGAACATACACTGGCAAATGCAGATGGCCCATGCTAGTATACCCCTGCCAGGAGTAGTCACTGCTGTAGTACACATAACAATAGGTGCAACAAACCATCATGATAAGGGTGTGCACACATATGCACACACGGAGTGTATGCATCTCGGTTAGCATCCACACACCTAACATTCCATAGACACTGCATGCGAATGTACAGGACATATGTCACATATCAGGCTCATGTACTGTTAATATATGCGGCGATGTGGTCCCATCGCAGATCAAGGAAGAGTACGTCATATCAATAAGGGTGTGTACACTCCCCATAGCCATGGTATGCTCTGATGGTTGTCAGTGTAATAGTACTGGATTGGTTATACATGGCCCACTGATGTTGAGATCTCTAAACCAGACATCAGGCATTCACAAATTACATCTGCCCACATATCATCCCAGGTATGTGTTGCTGAAAAACATAGGGGCTGTGACCATTAGAGCTGACATAACTGACACAGTACTACACATTCAGCAATGGGTTGTACACCTGTGAGGTTTGGTGCACAGTACATGGCAGGGTGCAGAACAGGTGTGCAGCAATACTGTGTACATGAGTGCAGTGGCATCCAGGGGAAGAGGCATCACCTACTAATACAGCACATGCATCACACACACATGTATACTGTTGCTAGCATGGATTGACTATAGCTGCACTGCATGCTGTTGTGTACCAGATGTTATGCATGTTGACAGATGGGTAATAGGAGGACTGTATGTACTATCATTGTGCAACCTCACCTGTGTGTGTGTGTGTGTGTGTGTGTGTGTGTGTGTGTGTGTGTGTGTGTGTGTGTGTGTGTGTGTCTCGGTGGGTGGTTATTTTGTCTGTAGGGTCACTCTGGTGAAGTGGAGGGAAGGTGATGCATGTAGGATGTGTGTGTGCATGTGTGTGTGTGTGTTTGTGTGGGTGTCCATGTATGCACATGTGTGATTGTGGGGTTGTTCATACAGCAGTACTTCCCTTTGGGATCGTGCAGTACACGGACATGGACTGACACACCAGGAATACTTGTCATGTATGTAATCACAGGACAGCTGATAGTATAATAAGGTCTGTAGCATGGAACATGCATTGGGAGGGAAGGTAGACACCAGGTATACCCTTAATATCACATTCAGCAGAGAGGTGACTGACAACCCACGTATGCAGCACTACAGATGCATTGGGGAATTACTAGACAACACAAGGGAGTGTATCCATATATTACAGTTGTCACATGATAGGTTGATTGAGCAGCATATCTGGCATATACTGAGCAATACTTACACATGACACTCCAGTGCATTATATTATGGAGTGAACATAGTAGCCCCTCACAAATAGGGGCAATGCTCACAATGTCCGGACATACACAGGCAGGATGAACACTGAATGATAACAGTGAGGCCATGTAAAACCACAACACTCAGGTCAGGGAGGTAATGGAGTAAAAAGTCTTGTGTTGTGATCAGTTGTCTAGGCATTTAGAGGAATGATATGTTAATGAGTGGTATTAATGAGTGTATGTTACCAAGTGTGATGCAGGATGGAGAATCCATGGGAAGAAAAGTGGGACTGTCTGTGTGTTTCTTGTTTCCCCCCACAGGTGGCGAGGTGGGTCAGGGACCCTCCTGCATGCAATCATATGTCGGTGTCCATACAGATACCGAAGATGATGATAATACTGTTGAGGGACAGGTGGAGTTGTCAGGGGCCAAAACAGCGCCATCATTTGACATCCCCCTTTTAGCCACCCCAACCCCATACACAGTTTCAGTGCCTATACAGGCCCCATCACCAGTGGCTATAGCGGAGGGACAGATGGTGTTTGGTGGCAGTGCACAGCAGAGTGTGGTAACCATGCCTACTGTGTCTGGTCATAGCAGGCATAGTTGGACTTCCATCAGGACACCACATAGGCAGATGTCCCAGGGTGCTCATGGTAGGGACGCTGGTCATCATGCCCCTGGCAGACACACCACAACTGGTACCACCAGGCGCATGTTTCAGGCTGTCATGGTTGCGCAGGCATAGATGGAATGTTACACCAGACAGGGCCTGAGGCTGCAGAGGGCTGCTCTCACATCTGCAAGCGACAACATCCGTGAACTGTCTGGTGCCATCTGTGCTTATACCAAGCTCATGGGTAGATGGTCTGGTGAGATGATGGCCCTCATCAACAGCGGTTTGTCCGAGCTTGAACATGTGGTGGGAGTGTGGCGACAGTCGTGTAGATGTAAGCCAGCAATGTCAACAGCTGGCAGTCAACATGGACGTGATAGGACACCAAGGTGCTCCCATAGTGGCATTATCAGCCCTGGCACTGTAGGGGGGGCACTGTCCACACTATACCACAGCAGGCCATGAGCACGTGGTCCTGGCCATTCACAGGAGGGACCTGTTTCCAGCGGACATCTGTCATCATCAAGTGAGAGTAGCAAATCGAGGCCTGTACCCGGACATGCCCATGGAACCCCTGCAAGGCACAGTCCACATGTCCATGGCCGGAGGCAGTGAACTGCACACCATGCCAGGGATGGTCTGCAGCTGTCCATAAACCCCTGTGTAGGGCAGACACATGGCAGAACTGTGTGCATACATACCCACACATTATACAAACACACCTAGGGCAACCCCATACCTACACACACCACATCACCATGGCCAGTTCAACTCACTACACCCCTCACACACATGGTGTCAGTTGTATGACCAACCCTTGGCCTCTAGCAAACCAACAACACACCCGGTGCATATGATACCTGTGCTACATCCCTATCATCCATAACATCGATGCAGAGACAGGCTAATATGGTTCTACTGAACATGGTGACTGTACTACAGTTTACCAAAGTACTGCCGTGTAACATGTTGTCATACATGCCAGGTAGTGTAGCTGCCAGCAATGATGCATTATAGTTGTTAGTAACATTGGTTGATTGTGGTCTCTATAATGTTATCCATTTGTGTTGTAGGTGTACATGTGTCAGCACGAGGATGGTCTGCAGTCATATTTCACAACGGGGTATGGCACTGTGGTGACACCATAGCTGTGACATATCTGCGGTACAGTTGAACACATGTCATAGGTTTGTATAACAGTTATTGCCTGTGCCACATGGACAGGTGACCCGCAGGGACATGTATAATCTGCAACCTGATGTAGACCCATCCACATACATGCACACTCTTACTTGGCAACACTGGGACTAGACCTCTACCTATCTATGTAGTGATACTGAAGTGTGTGGCTTACATTGCAAACACCACAAAGCGTTTAGGGTGAGGTGTGTCCCAGGTTACATGTTACATGCAGAACATCCCCAGACATGTACAGTATGCAAATGGGGGATGTAAAGGGTGTATATGGACAATACATAGTGTGATATACCTTCATATACACATTAACAGACACATAACAGGCAGACATATGTCTGAGAGACCTGGGCCTATCACTGCTAACTAACTTGACCGTGTGTCTAATGTGTTACAGGTAGGCTGCACACAGCACATGCATAACTGGGCTGGACTGTGGTATCAGTTACCTGTATGGTTGATGGTGACAGTGGTAACCATAAAGTGGTACATGGGATATATACCAGGTGTACCTTGGTGTAATGACAGTGTACACAGCACCCACATCCCCCAGTGGATATTGTACTCACTGAAACCCATGATGACACTCTGACAAACCCAGCATCACACATTGCCCACAACTGCGATACAACCCACTGTATATCCCAACAGTGGTAGTACAGGGATATGCATCTAATGCACATGCCACAGGCATAGTAGGCTGTTGCATTTTCATGCCTCACCTATGGGCAGCAACAACACTATCTGTAGTACTGCATGGCAATAGTTAGTGTAATAGGAGTATGTGGCCTCGGAATGCTGTACCCTATAGATATACGGATATGCACACATAAACACACTTGCCAGAACTCAATGAGTATCCCATGCCTATTGACCCATTTGTACAACACTGTTGTGCTGGTACTGCAAGGCTCATGTAGCTAGTATGGAGAGGAGAGTAACAAGGTACATGTAATGTCACATACAGCAGCAGAAACAACTGACTATGGCAATCGGGGTTGCGGTGGTTTTGAAAGCCCTCATGAAATTCCCAAGTACAGGTGTGCTAACACCGACACTGCTATACTCAGTAATGCACATGTGCACATGTGTCAGTACTGGGGTGCATCGCTGCAGGTGGTCATAACTGTGTACCTAGCTATTGTCCATAGAGAGATGGGTTGTGTAGGGGATGTGTGTACGGTGGTATCCTGCCACCTGCAATGTGGCAGCAGGTAATCTATTGACAGACATCACTGTGGTGACCCTCAGGGTGAGAGTGACATGCATCAGCCAATCCACTAGGTGCCTCCTGCAAATGGCCACTGAGGTGCTCAAGTTGTCATGTATGCAACATGTATTACAACACATGGTTAGTGTCTGTGATGGAGACCTGTACCCAATCATGTTCTGTTGACTGTGGTAATGTAGTGGAGGTACCCATGGCATGTAATGCATACAGGGTGTTGTCTCCTATATTTGCCAGTTCTTACACAGCTGGGCAAACATGTAAGTGTCAATCAAGCATAGGTTGTCTGTACATATCCCAGCTGGATACCTGCCATTTTCACATCTGTACAGAGACTGACAGTCATCAGCTTGGCAAGTAGCTATGCAGAAGGATGAATGTGTTGACAGATAGACATTTGACAACAATATGTATGCCATAACTACATGTTGGAAGCCCTCACTAGCATGTGCTGTACAAATGGTAGTCTACAGTTACATTCCACATGTTGGATCATTATCCAGTAGGAGATATATACTGTGACACAGCTCACACACCAGGGATACAACATGGAGGCCTCAGAGTCCAGCTATGCCTGCAGATGTGCCTGTTGTCAGTACTACATTTAGCACTCTACTCTTGCCTGGGAAAGCACTGTCAACAGTAGTACCATCATGATACAATACATGCCATTGTGACAGCACGTACCCTGGGCTACTATCCTTGTATGTAGCACATTCACATGAATAACAGTGCTGTACAGGCCTCATATTCTTCTGTGTCCCAGACATGACACTCACACCCCTTGCTACTATAATGACAGCACATAGGTGCATGTATTGTACATGGCATTACATATACTTATTACAGATGTCACTACCCTGCTATGTTATCAGACTGGGTGATGTGAGCTGGTTACCAGGGCTAAGCTATGCTAAGCAGGTATCAACATTGCTCCAATATAACAGCTAAGCTGATCTGCACACTGGTAAGAGAAGCCTACACTGTGTAAGCACCCATACATTTACCCATAGCTTAGCACTGCTTAGCTTTGCACAAACCCGTGCAAATGCACTTAAAGGTGCTCAAAACTGCCTTAACCACTCTGTATCTGACAGCCCATGTTCTGCCCAGCAACAAAATGAACAACCCTTGCTGGTGTTGAACCCAGGACCCTGTACACTATAGTCATAACACTTAACCACTTCACCATGACCACTGCAAAGGCAGCTGTTGTTTTTCGAATATATCTGTCAATACACATACTGATTAGTACTAAACAATTGCCTTTACTTCCACAATTCTGTAGTACTTGTTATTAATATGACTGTTGCATCACATATGTTGTTTTATTATAATGTACACATATCAGATACATACAGTGAGATACATCTGGGAGGGTATACACAACCGTGATGTTTACACATGACAGGAATATGGATATATACATATACATATGTTGATATATGTCTACATGTGCAGACACATTTATATTCATACATATGTCTGTATACACATCTGTATAGTGCATCATATATATGGCCATGTGTAGATCTCTTTGTATATATATATATATATATATATATATATATATATATATATATATGTGTGTGTGTGTGTGTGTGTGTGTATAGATATATGTATGCATAGCTATATATGTATGCAGATCGTATGTGTACAGATATGCCTATTTATGTAGATATACATGTAAATATCTATAACTATATGTGCATACATATCTATCCTGATATACCTATTACTGTCAATATATATGTAGATATCCATAAGTATATGTGCATATGTATCTCTATCTGTATATGTGTAGGCATATATTGCTGTGTATATGTATATATTTGAGTGTTTATATGTATATATGTGCACATGTACATATCCATCTATGTATGTCGATATGTATATGTGTACATATCTATATAGATATATGGATAATTATATATACATATATGTTCACCATATGTCCAGAACATGGAGTGGAGTCCTACCTCAGCCCCAATAGTCCCAACCTCTTAGTGCAAGGGGATGTCAAGTATGTATTGCAGGTAAATATGTAGACTGTTGCTACTGTAATAGGGGTTGACTTAACAGACATGCTGTACGTGGGAGGTCACATCTGCTTTTAACATGTGCACCATTTGCTACTGACAGACATCCTAAAGACATCATAGTACAGTACCACTGCTAGCAAAGTAATAATCTTGTGGACTACAGCAGGGATATGGCCAATAAATGTGGACAGTATGAGAAACTCTGGTCAGTCCAGAGGTATACACAGAACCCCTTAGTGAAAGACATGTGGACCAAGCCTGACAATGTGGATGTTAACAGCCATGTGGATAGGTATATCACATAAATACTGGAATACATTTGCCCCCATAGTTTATGCATTCCCACACTCCTGTCTGTCCTGACACATAATAACCGCTAGTGCAGAGGTCACATGGCCACATACTACCCAGTAGTTAGTGACATACATGTGTACAGCATCCCACTGCTTTGTCAGAAATACATGACAGTTATGGTGGCCCGGCACAGTACATCTGGCAAATATCTGGACATAACATCACAATGCGTAAGCACACTAAGCTGCTAGGCATGTAACAAAGCACTGTGTAGGCTACAGGCAGACTGACATAACACTGGCCTACATTTCTTATGGAGAATACACATGTACCTGTAAATATAGCAGGCTCTACAGGCATGTCACACCACAGAGTAATAGACACCTGTGTGAAAGTGCATAACCACAACCAATGTGAACACAGCCACAGCCACATATGGTAAGCTAGCTTAATATTACAGTATATGGACTGTCTGATCAACACCATCCTCATATGTGCCACAAACACACTAACCCTACATATACTGGGCCACTACACAGTGTGGTCCGATGCCTGTCTGTGGTATGGGACATGTTCATAGGTTCATAGGTTCATACTAGGCTATCTGCCCAAGGGCATTTATAAGCCTAGACCATAGTTATTTGGCTTTCGCCACCCCTTTAGTTTGAATAAAACTATGCCCATTATTTTGCTGTGCCTCTGTCAAGCAGTGACACTGAAGTAATCCCTGGGGTATATCTGCGATCCCCCATCCATTGGTCAAGATTCCTCTTGAACAAGGCCAGCGAGGTGCTCTGCCTCACATGTACCGGGATTTTGTTCCACAGCATAGGGAGTCTCTGGGTGATGAATCTGTCCCTCCAGCACATTCTATTAATAACCGTGTCAAGGTTTAAGTCTCCGCCCTTGTGGTTCTGAGGATCTAGATTTTTGAGGTGAAGCATATTCATCAAATCAGGGTTTGACATGGCCTTATATGTCAGGCACAGGTCACCTCTGAGCAAGCGGTATGAGACTGAATAGAGCTGGAGTTCTTTCAGTCGGGCAGCATAAGACATATTTTTGAGACCCTTTATCCTTTTGGTGAGGAACTTTGGGGCCTTTCCAGCTGCTGCAGGTGTCGGGTCAGATACATTCGAATGGGGCATTGTACTCAATCATAGGTCTTATGAGTGATGAGTACAGGGGACGATGACCTCCCTTGATCTAGATGTGAATCCCTTCATGATCAGGTGGGCAATGTAGAAGGTTTTCCTAACTACTTTAGCAACATGAGTGTCAAACGAAGGCTACTGTCAACCTGGGTCCCCAGATCCCTGATGACTTCTTCTGTGCTCAGTGGATTGCCACCTATATGGTAGCTAGGGGTAACCTTGTTTTTCCACGGTATGACTATGCATTTCTTGGCATTTAACTTTAGGCCATGGCTCTGGCACCAGTTATCCGTTTCTGTGAGGCCCTTCTGAAGGATATCTGTGTCAGATGTGTTTTCGACTATGGCGCCCAGTTTGCAGTCATCTGCAAACTTTGTCAGCCATAACCCTCCTGTGTTTGCTTGTACTTCAGAAAAGTAGATGCCGAACAAGAGTGGACCCAGGAGTGAGCCCTGTGGGACACCACTTGTGACAGGCTTTGAGTCTGACATGGCTCCAGCAACTCTGACCCTGTGGGTTCTGTCACTTAGCCAGTTTGCAACCCATCTTGTGATGTATGGGTTTACATTCAAGCTGATGAGTTTTTCGATGATACCTGAGTGGGGTATTGTGTCAAGGCCTTTGCCAGGTCAAGGTAGGCTGTATGGACTGCCTTTCCTCATCAATGGCCTTGGTGACTGTTTCAAAAGTCAACCAAGTTTAAAAGGCATGATCTGCCTTTGACAAAGCCAAACTGGGTTGGATCCAAAGTCTGCAAGTTCCCTATGTCTTTATTTATGAGTTCCATTATGATCCTCTCCATGGCTTTGCAGATAAGGCTTGTCAAGCTAATGGGACGGTAATTTCCAGGGTCGGTGGAGGCACCACCCTTGTGAAGTGGGACCACAGTCGCCGCGCCACTCCTTGTGTACGTATCCTGAGGTGAGGCTAAGATTAAACAGCTGTCCTAACTGCGGGTTTAATTCCTCATTGAGTTCATGGAGCACACAGCCGGGGACACCATCCGGTCCCATGGATGCTGTGTTTTTGCTTTGGAGAGCAGCTCTCACCTGGGCATTGGAGATGTTTGGGGGGCTACAATCCTCTGGTATAGATATCTCTCCTTTTTTGGGGGGGGGAGTTTGCACTGAACCTGTCAGCCAGTATGTTGGCAATGTGTGTAGGTTCAGTAATCTTCACATCATTTTGAACTAATTCTGAGCATATCTGGGAGTTTCCTCCTAGGTTTCTAACATAGCTAAAGAAGGCCTTATGATTGTCTTTTGAGTCCTTGGCGATTTTTCTCTCAAAATTTGCCTTGGATGATTTTATGAGAGCTCTTAGTTTTTTACTTATAATGATCAAAGGTGTCTTACCTTTCAAGGATTTTGCTCTATCTTGTAGTAGCTTCCTCCTTTTGTTGTAGAGCTTGTTTATGGCTGGGGTCCACCAGACTGGACGCTTGCCTTTGGTACAAAGAGTCTTTGTTTTGTTTGGGATTGCCTGATCCATGCAGTCCTGTGTGTTTGGCCCTACAAACATGCAAGCCGATGGGGTACCATACACTGGAGCAACATGTAACATCAGATAGAAGAGGACCAAGAACAATGACATCTACCACAGTCTGTACACAGGCCAAAGTACATATTCACAATACACACACTGTTGACAATCACCATAAGTACACAGACCTTAGTATTGTACACACAACCAGAGTATGCCCAGGTTATGTCCTCATATATAACCCCTACTATACATAACACGTGTGGAAGTCTGATATCTCAGTGGCTTGTTATCAGACATGATGTCAATAAATAATGGTGTACAGAACATATGCACCTCTTACTGCATGACATATGTACAAAGTTTGACAGACTTGTGGCTGGAGGCACAGCCACAGGGACTATATTGACATGTTGCTGTGATAACATCATACATTTACTGTTGTAATAGGGTTTGTTGTGACATATGTCCTATGAGGGATATGAAGTCAGTAACTCTCATGGCTGTCACCATGTACTGACTGCAGTCCTCACACTATGCTTTTGCAGTTTTCAGATAGGTGCTCTGTGAGTAACACAAGAAACAAAAGGCAATACACACCCCAGTCTGCAGATGATGCTACAGATGGGGGTTTCCTCAAAAACATAGCACTGTCATGACAGGTAATAAAACATGTAGACCAGCCATATCCACACACACTCTGTTAAACTGACATTACTCCAAATGCAGAATACCAACACTTGCATTCTGTAGTCATGTCAGGCACATTCCCCCTCCTGTGTGTTGGCCTGTTTCCACAGTGTATGTTGTTAGAGGTAAATCCCAAATCCACCTGTGATGCTGTTTGCCAAACACCAGGTCTAGACCCTGCTCACAGTGAATGAAAATGTCCAACACCAACATGATGTTCCTAGATATTGGAGTGTGGTTCCATGCAACTGGCTATGGGAATGTTACCACAGCTGTTCCACATGCAATCAGCTAGAGGAGGGCTGCAAGTCATGCAGAGGCCATCAGCTGATCATGAGCATCACTTACAAAACACATGCTGCTGCCTAAGCAAAGCAGGTGTAGTTCTCCACATCCACCAGAGAGGGAGTGAGAGAGACAGACAGAGACAAAGTAAGTCAGGCAGGAGGTGGGAGAGTAAAACGAAGCATGTTTGTGTTACACACCTACCAGTACAGGGTTTCAAACCCCTGACTGACTATGTATTGCTATCACATGTATATGCAGTTATTGCATTCGGCACATAGCTTACATGTTTAGAGCTGTCCAAATGTATATGTGATGGTGAGTGACATCTGCAACAGTGATATGGTAGCGATACGGTATGTGTAGTACACATGCCTGTCCACATGAACAGGTGTCAGTGTCAACACAGCCACACTCTCTCGGGAACTCACACACATTGACACACTTGGCAGGTTCAGGAATACACTTCCTAACTAGTTAGTTTGCCACAATACATTACTGTGAAGGTATCACATGCACCACAAGGGTTATCTGGAGGTTATATGGGCAAAGGGTATGTGAAGGTGTCTGACATCAGACAGCATGTTTTAGTTTGCCAATGGGAGTTGTAGTGAGTGTAAATGTGGTTGAAAGCATCATACACCACACACACAGACACAGGGTACCAGTACTGACATGCATGCATGCATTGCTTAATGAGTGTGTAGTGGTTCACTGTGGCAGAGGGCTATACAAGGCTAGGTGAAGGGTATAACTTGGCATCAGGCCACATGACAATGGTGTGCAGTGTGGCTCAGGGGTGTAGTGTCTGGATTGTCCCACACAGGAGGGTATTGTATTCACCATCCAGTCACCTGGGTAACTATTGTGTGTGGCCATTGCTGTGCAATGCTTGCCATGTATGTGTTCTTTAGTCCATGACATTGATGCTGTCTGGGATGTACACACATCTCACAGGCATGTACAGTAACATGTGGAACTATACCTGGGGTGTCTGGCCCATGTTGTGTACACAGATTGTTATCAGATGTGCCTGTCCTGGCCTCATGTTCCAGGAACTGGTAATGGACAGCAGGTTGACCCTGCACCTACATTGATAGCATGATGCAGGTATTCCCTGGTGTCAGTGGCATCTGTCCATACAGGGCATGTGTTTAAGGCATGGTATGTCCTTTGTGGGTCATATTTGATGGCAACACAGGTGTTGCAGGCATCCAGTGGGGAACATAGTGAAGGCACACTGTCTGCATGTCGTGCCTCTTATACTGAAGGACAGGGTGCCATGTCCTCTGTAGTCCACTGCAGTCACACCATGGTTTCTATCTGTGAACAATATGCAGGGCACTACCAACATAGCAGTTGTTGTCTAGGCAAGTGTGTTTGTGTATGAGATATGGGTTGAGAGTGTTCTCTGTGTAATACAAGGGTTGCTAACTTTGTTCACCAGGCCTTGATGTCACGTGTAGGGGAATGGATTGCCACCCCAGCCTCTCAGCTATTTCACATCTGTTATCCTTGTAAGGTGGACATTGTGACATATAATAGGGCCACCATATAAGAAATTTTCAAAACCCACTACACAGTGAGTCCAATGTTTACACACTGACAGCCACCTCCACACAGGATACGAATAACAAACACACACACTCGTCATGTCCAGGATTCAGATTCCTACCTAACTAGTTTACTACACTATAGCATTATGCAGATACAGGATGTGCCATGGTGAATACTGGAGTACTTCTTTCCCAGAGGTGTATTTCACTGGGTATGACATCAGCAGGCTTGCCAGAAAAGGTCATTGGAGGTTGTAGTGACTGTGAATGACCTCAAAAGCATTGCACCCTACACAGACAAGGCAACACACACACAAACATCCACACTTGCCATGTGTGGGAATAGACCCCTACCAAAGTACTATATCACACTAGAGCATCAAGTTGTTATAGGATTCACCACAGAGATTACTGGTCTACTCCTTTCCAAAAGGTGTATTTCACAGTGAATGACATCAGCAGGCTTGCCAAAGTAGGGCATTTGAATTGTAGTGAGTGTGACTAGCCTAAAAACATTGCTCCCTACACAGACAAAGAAACACACAAACATCCACACTTGTCATGTGTGGGAATAGAACTCCCTACCAAAGTACTACATCACACTACAGCAGTATGCTGTTATAGGACACACCACAGAGACTACTTGAATGTTTTTTTCTGAAAGGTGTATTTCTCAGTGAATGACAGTAGCAGGCTTGCCAAAGTAGGGCATTTGAATTGTAGTGAGTGTGACTAGCCTAAAAAGCATTGCCCCCTACACAGACAGATACACACACACACACACACACACACACACACATACACACACACACACACACAGTTGCCATGTCAGGTATTAGAATCCTACTTAATTAGGTTATCACACTCCAGCATTTTGTAGTTATAGAACACACCACAGAGATCATTGAGCTGCAGCTTTCCCAAAGGTGTATTTCACAGTGAAAGACATCAGCAGCCTTGCAAAAGTAGGGCATTTGAATTGTAATGAGTGTGACTAGCCTAAAAAGCATCACTACAGAGACACACAGTTGTCATGTCTGGGATTAAAATACCTACCTAGCTAGTTTATCACACTACAGCATTATGCAGTTATAGGACACACCACAGAGATTACTGGACTACTTATTTCCCAAAGGTGCATTTCAAAGTGGATGACATCAGCAGGCTTGTCATAGTAGGGCTATGGGGAGGGCAGTGTGTGTGCATGAGCCATAACCCATTCATCTAGAGGTAGACACACCACATGCAGACACATGCAGGTTTATATTCCGCAGGTACTTGTATACAACTGCTAGATGACTGCCTTGTTCAGTCATGTTGCACAGCTAGCACTTGCACCACAGAGTCTGTAATGCTGATGGGTACCAGTGGTTAATTTATACAGTGAGTGATATTTACACATCATGTGGTTGTAGCCATTTGGCTGTGTGCTGGGTGGGACAGGCCTTATGATGGAAGGATCTTTGTCACTGTCACTCTCTTCCATACATCTATGTATGTCAACTTTTGTCATATTATAGTGTGTTGTCCTTGGATATATGTTTGTATTCCTATCCAATGTGTGTGCAAAACATGACTGGTGCATACTGAGGAGTGTATGCACTAACATCTGCAACTGTCAGATATGTATGGTTCACTGTTGTTGGCAGATATGGGCTTCATTTGTTTATGTGTGTGAGCATGCCCAGTATGCCCTTCTGTATTGAATGCGTGGATCCATTCCAGGTAATTTGTACTCCAGTGTAGACCTTTGTGTTCTACACCTATAGGTAGCAAACTGTTTCTGCAAGATATCTGTAGAACAGTTGGCAATATGGGGTCAACATGTGCAAGGGATAGTGTGTACTGTAGGTGATTGTGTCTGTGCTGCTTCTGCTACATGGTACTGGTGTTAGCAGAGATATTGAGATCTGTACTGTTATAAACTGTGATGTTGTATGTCCTCAAGCACTGCCAGGTGGACATTCTTGCTCACAGTGATGTTCTGGGGAACACAGGGTGAATGCAGCTGTGTCCAGTATTGTGGGCAAACACCTACATATTCATGGAAAGTTATGCCATTCTGGATGGAGAGCTGCAGACACTTGCTGCTGGGTCTGTGTATCCAGTTCAGCACCTTGGTACAGTGCTGGCAGAGGATCCCATACTTGTACATCCATCGACATGACAGTATGTCCTTATGTTGCTGTGGCAATACCTCACAGCTGTACAAAGTCACACAAGTTACCCAGAGGCGGGGTCATAGGTCAGGACATTACCCCTATTG
Source organism: Protopterus annectens (assembly GCF_019279795.1). Classification (NCBI taxonomy): domain Eukaryota; kingdom Metazoa; phylum Chordata; order Ceratodontiformes; family Protopteridae; genus Protopterus; species Protopterus annectens. Next base: position 1,952,326,797 of record NC_056733.1, read on the forward strand.
TGGTGTATGGGTAGGTTTGTAGCCACTCATTTTTATGTTTGCAGCCAGGGATAGTATGTGCACATGGCTGTGTGTCAGACCTTGCACATTCCATGCTGCCCATGCTCCCACCCCCCCTCTATTATTCTATCCTCTTCCATACATTATGCATACATTCTCTGATACTTTCCCTAAAGTTATCACTTCATCACAGCTATGTTTTGGTGTTGGTCCACAGTTCATGCCAGTGGGACATGGTGGACATGTTAATGTGGTTTTTCCACATGGCCTTGCATATGGGTTATGTGGAGTGTGTTATGTTGTTATTTGGGTGTCCATGACATAACATACATTGGCAGTACGGGTGAGACACAGGCCTTTGGCAGAGGCCAGTAGGCCATTTGGTGATGATGCAGGCCAGCTTTAGCAGGCTGTTGCATTCTGTCAGTCCTACAGTCCTAGACTACCATACAGTTTATTCCCCTGGGTTGACAGGGTAGGTGTTCTAGGTGTTCATGTTAATACTTTCTATCAGTATTGGTCATGTGGTGTGGATGCTGGAAGGGTGCTACTTACAGCTAGGGACACACCTGCATGGGACACCTGCATTGCATGCTGCATTCTTTCGCTATTGCCATACACAGGTGGGGGTCATATTGCACCCATCCCCAACAGCAGGGAAAACAACCAGAGAGGTACCTGTGGGTGGTGTTTGGGTGAGCTGGGTGCATGTGTGCTATGGACACTACTTGCATCTGACTCACAGACATGCATGGGGCATTCCAGTTATGCTGGCTTCTGCAGGGACATCAGCTGTTTCCCAATACATCAGCCCTATCACCTTTGTGATCTGCAAGTATTCGGCCAGACAACATTGGTATTCCTACTACAAGCTTAGATAATGTGATGCATACCTGTATGTACAATTTCAAGGGTGTATCCATTACATGGTTACGCATTATATACTGTATGTCTGGGGTACTTTTTCCTGTGTACTGCTCTTATATCTAGCCCAACAGTCATGCCATGTCCATCTTTCAGATGTTGACACATATTACCACCATATATTCACAATGGCTTACTGATAGCATATGTTATACTGGGGGGAATTGTCTTTGGCACAGCAGTTGTGAGGACTTGGCCCTGTCATCGGCAGTAGTGGGCAATGGCCAACAGGTTAAACCTCAAATGCATACATACTGACCACTCTCACACAATATGAAACACACACCAACCTAACACACACATACCTGCATATTGTGCAAATGCTACAGTCTATCCTGCTACCTTGGCCACCTATGGCCATCTGTGCTCCACTGGTATTATACCTACGCATACATGTTACTACATGTCTACATCGGACTGGGGGGCACACCTGGCTGTTACAATGTGTGTACGTTGGATTGGCGGGCACACTAGACCATTACTACATTTCTACATAGGATTGGGGAGGGCACACCTGACTGTTACTAAATTGCTACACAGGATTGGGGGCACACCAGACTGTCTCTACATTTCTACATAGGATTGGGGGGCACATCTGACTGTTTCTACATGTCTACACAGGATTGGAGGGGTAAACCTGACTGTTTCTACATTTCTACGTAGGATTGGGGGGGGTACACCTGACTGTTTCTACATATCTACACAGGATTGGGGGCACACTTGACTGTTTCTACATTTCTACATAGGATTGGGGGCACACCTGATGTGTGTACTCATTTTCTATGACTGCACTGGTATGTCAGGTACTCCATTTCATTCTGTTTTCTAACCTATCATGCTGACTAGAGGCATATCAGAGTACTACAGATCTTAGGTTTGATTGACCTACATATTAGTTTCTGACTTCCTACCCTTCAGAACTAACATCCCACTACCTGACCTGATGTAGTGTGTCGGTGTAGGTCTGGGGGGGAGTTTACCCATAGGCATTATTCAGAGGCCTTAGTAAAGCCTTTGTTTGTATTTGTCTACACCTTTCCTGCTGGCTGAGGCTGTTGTTGGGTATGTGGACCTCCCTGACTAGCATGTGTATGTCATATGGACACACATGTGGCCCAGGACATTTCCTGCAGTGGGTTTTGTTACCATGTGTAATACTGGCTACTTTGGTGACACCAGTATTTGTTACAGATCTCATGCTGCCACTATAGGTATTTACTATCTGCTGGCATCCCATTCAGCCACCCGATTCCCTTGCATGCTCACGTACATACCATAGATACAGGTAACAACACATACTACTCCATTTAGCAATTGGTAAGGAGATTGACTTACCTTGTGGGTGTGCCAGTATTGAGGATGGGGCTGGAGGGCTGCCTATGTCGGATATACATAGTACACTCGCTATACATGGTTGTGCACAGGTAGTGTCATGTTTGGCATCCCTTTTACTGTATGTGTAAGTCTTAAAGAGGTGTCATTCCCTGGGTCCCTCCTGTGTCAGTGTATGTGCTATGCATTACCTCTTTGCCAAGGCCAGGGCATACTGGGCACGCCTCCTTATGCCTACTGGGGCAGGTTCAGGTTGTTCCTACTCTGAGTCACTCTGTGCCTGTGCAGGCCTTGGCAATGGTGGGGGGGCTGTGTAGCCCTGCTCCATGCTGTACCTGCTGCAGCTGTTTCTGCAGGATCATATTGTGTAGCATGGCACATACAATCACAATCTGAGTACATGTAGCTGAGGAGTACTGCAAGGCTCCACCGGATGTGTCCAGGCACTGGAACCATGACTTGAGCATCCCAGACACACGCTCTATTACAACTCTGGTCTGTGCATGTGCCTCTTTATGGAGTTCTTTTTCGTGTGTGTGTGCATTTCTGATGGGTATCATCAGCCACGACTCCAGTGCGTAACCAGCATCTCCCACTAGGTGACCATAAAGGATGTCCCCACTGGCAAATCTCTGGTTCAGCTGTGTCAGATGCCAGATGTGGGGATTGTGATAGCTTCCAGGACAGCCAGCACACAGATTCATTACAATACTCTGGGCATCGCACACAACCTGGCAGTTGATGTAGGGTAAGCCCTTGCTGTTGATGTAGACCCTACCCCGCTCACTTGGTTGTGCTTTAATGTGTATGTGCATGCAGTCTATATAACCCACTACTACAGTGTATTCTGCTATTTGGTAGAAGATATGCATATTGCTTGCCAACACCTCACAGGTGTTGGGGGAATATATGTGCTCACTGGCATCTTCTGACATGGCATCCAGGAACTGGTGGAGTACTCTGGATGCTGATGCCTGTGAGATCCCCATGATATCCCCAGTTGGCCTTTGGAAGGCACCTGTAGCTAGTATTCTTAGGCCTACACATACCTTGGTATCCACTGGGATGGGTTCCCCCATGTTAGTTCTGTGTGTGAGGCATGGCCGGCACAGCTCAACAATTTGCTGTAGGAGGTCCCTGTCCACCCTATAGCACTCCACTATCTCCAGCTCATGTAGCTGCTGGTAGGTTACCCTGGGTCTGTACAATCTTCTCCATCTCCTCACTGTGGGTTGGTCGACAGCATTCTCAGCTTCACCAACTTCAGCCTCTTCCACATGTTGTATGATAGCTATTGCAGCCTCTATCATTTTGTTGCTATTGTTTGTTAAAAATTCCCCGCTTGTATACACAGGTGGTGTAGAGTATGTGGGAAAAACCAGAGGGAAAGGTGTTTGCATAGTTTATAGTATTGTTCTGGGATGGACTGGTCTACTGCCTGTCTAATTTTCTGATTCTGATATATTTCACCTGCCAGCTATGCTAGTTCTCCTTGATTACCTTCCTACTGCTGTTTTCCCTTCCCATTGCCTTCCTGTTTAAGCCCTGGGGCGCACTGTGCAAACACAGTGCTCAAATGTGCACAGAGCTGCTATTTCCTGGTTTACTTTTTTTTTCCCTTTAAAACCCGGTGTGCAGTGTGCACACCCGCTTAGGCAATGTAAAGAGTACTAGGCAGCCTCAGACACACCCCCTTGCTTAGCTCTGCTAAGCCAAGGGTAAACCTGAGCCACAGGGCCCAATCTGCTTACAGTATGCCTGACACACACCTCTGTGATGTCAGCTAACTCCTAGGGTTGCCCCAAGTTATTCCTGCTCTTACACTGTTGGGTGCTGAGTAGCATGCAGGGGAAATCTGGGATTCAGTATCATTCCCCTCATTTGCATAGGATTGCCTGCTGATGCATAGTTACAGGTCCCACACTGAGCCTCCCTCCTTAGTAACCACTACTCACTGGCCATGTTGTCTTCTGCCTGCCATTGAGTATAATGGCAAAATAGTGATTTTGGTTAGAATGCTTACTTTAGATTTTTTTTTTTTTTTTCGCCTGATCCCATTTGCACGCCGCTGCCCTATGCTTAAACAGCCGAGATCGGCTAAAAAAATTAAAAGTTGATTTTTTTTTATTTTTGCAACTGTTTCCCATGCCAATGGCCATACATTTGGCCATTGGCATGCTTTCTACTTAATATCCACCCTTTATTTGGAGCTGTCATGTCTCCATTTTGTATTTTTCAGAAATGTACTCGGTTACTCCTGAATACATTTCTGCAGATTACATTAGTCCTGCATGGCCAGCTTCCTGGATCATAAATTCACCTCATGAGCATGGATTTCACCTGCAAATGGGGTAATTTGCTTACAGGGGCTGAGTCAGTGCAGGACTAGTGCAGGAGTCCTCGTGCACGTCCCTACAGCTTATTCCTGGATCGCACGGCAGACATATTGCCTGCTGGAGCTCCTGAACTAATCCTGCGTACCGTGCATGGCTTGCTGAATCCGGGTGTGTGTGCCAGTTACTTGGAGCAGGGATACATAATGAATGAATGGCAGGTTTCACTGTGCTTGTCATGTAACTATTCCTATGGCAGCACATGTATGTGTAGGGCTCGAGTATAGGAGGTCCTGGGTTCTAGTTTAGGATGTGAAAACTTTCCTTCATGTTTTGAGCTCCATGTTTGCATGATATCACAAGAATGGAGGAAAGTAATGCCAGTTTTGCCTGTACTTATCTGTATGAAGGTGCTCAAAGTTGCATGGAGTTACACATAGCGCACTAATGAGCTAGCAGCAGATGTGTTTAATAGATGCTAATTACAGCATAAGCAGGTCGATTGCATTTTAATATCAAAAGTCAATAAAGTATATGAGCTCTTATAAATAATTTGAGATTTTTATACAAACTGATTGATAACAATGCTAATATCTTATCAAATTGATTTCCAAAAAGGTGATCTTCTCTTCTATCAATATATGTATTTAGTAAATGAGTCAGCTTGTATATAGATTTAAAAGCACACTGCGTATTTTCATGTGGTTTTTTTTTTCATTTAACTAAAATTCATAATAAGAACATCATATATAAGGTGGCATAATAAACCAAGCCTTCCACAATGTATATACCTCCCTATTATAGCATGATAAGCATTGACATAATGCAAACACCACATAATATTTGATACATTGTGTCACTGGAAAATGTATCTTCTAGTTTGTTCTAACAAATTATTAGAATTGAAAATAGCAAGTAGATAAAATGATTCAAGACATGGTAACCATTATGAATCACACCAGGAATTAAAACAGTAAAGAAGCCATACTATATATATATATATATATATATATATATATATATATATATATATATATATATATATATATATATATATATGTATAGAGCAGCTGGAGCATCTTTTGTAATTTTAAATCTTTCCATTCCCCACATTAAAGCAGGAAAACAGATGCATACCTCATTCAACTGCTTCCCTAGAGATGTATTCCATTCCTTGCCCAAAAAGAATGTTACAAAATGAGGATAATATTGGCAAAGTAACACTTTCATTTCTTGTCCACTTATCTGTTGGTGTTATACCCAGCCCTAAAAGTTTCCATGTCCATATTATAGATTTTCCAAAAATGGGATTCTATCCTTCCACACATTTTTTCATCTATTTTGAGCCTTTTTTTCACAACCAAAACATATGGATAATATTAGCCTCACTGCGACCATATCTCCATGATATTTTTATCCAATGGAAGATGCGTCAGACAATACACTGTATAGCTTACAGGTTACATTTAATGTCATGTTTGACCATATATGACTGTGGGCATAGTTCTTATATTAAAGAAAACATAAACCACTGGTTACAACCATACAATTATGTTCCAAGTATGGTAGAGGACAACATACATACTTATTAACCTATTCCCTATCAGAATAATTATTTTATAGTGTATTTAACAAAACAGGTAGGCCAGATTTAAAGAATCAGAAAAAATATATAATTTGGCAACTAAGATAACAGTTTTATTTATTTAAATTTGTTCTCTGGGGTAGAAAACTGATCTCCAGGGACCTTTTTCATACTCAGCCTTAGACCAAAGTTTGGTCAAGCAAACTTGCTCAAAGTCACATAGTTAACAATGGAGGCTGAGGAAAACAAACCTTCCACTGCTGAATCACAGGAAACAACTCATTAACAGCCTCTTAATACTCTAAGACAAACTGCCAGACACATATTTGTTGTATACAAACAAGATATGCCTGTCACTCACATTTGGAGGGGTTAAATGGGTGGCGCAGTGGTGCAGCGGTTAACATTGTCACCTCACAGCAAGAGGTTCACCGGTTCGATTCTCGGCTGGGGTGCCTTCTGTGTGGAGTTTGCATGTTCTCCCAGTGTTCGCGTGGGTTTCCTCCGGGTACTCAGGTTTCCTCCCACATTCCAAAGACATGCACCTGGAGCATTTCTCCCCGGGTCTCCGCTGAAAACAGGCTCTGTGGAACCTAGTCGGACTTTCCCGGTCAACAAATGATAAATAATAAATAAATAAATAAAAGAAAAAGATTATTGCTTAAGAAATTAGGCTTTCTCTCCTGACCATCCTCTAAAACTACAATGATGGAATTTATTCACAGAGTACTGTCTATTAAAAATGGGTCTATATTACGAGATCGAAAACCCGTTTCAGTGAATTGGAATTGAGCGACACCTATAGCGTAAACTACGGTAACGGCAAATGTCCAAAACTGCGAAACACGAAATGTCGAACTGTCATGGTTGGCCCATCTGCGGTATAGCTCCGTAAGGTAAGTGTGCGATAGTTATGGAACTTAGGGTTAGGGTGCGGGTTAAGGTAAGTGCATAGATAGTAATGTATGTAAGGTTTAGTGTAGGGTTAGAAGTAGGGTTTGGTTAGTGTATGTATGTGCTTTATTTATTATGTTTGGGTATGTAGTATGTAGCGCGCGGTGGTGTTGGTCGCCTATGACGATTCGAGAATTTAAATGTTGTGGTTTAGGGGGTTCGGCATATTTGCGGTTCGAGCTATGTGTGTCGGTGTTGTGGTATTTGCTGAAACGGGTTTTCGATTTTGTAATATAGACCCTTAAAAACTAGAAGTCGAAATATAATTATATAGTATTTATTTTTTTACTTTTCTTTAAGTGTACTCTCATTATATCGCTTGTTTTACTTTCTTCCCCATTGCCCTTATTTTCAATAAATGCTGTAGTTTTGATTGTGTTATACTGATGTTTGTTTATATTTTTATGAATGGTATTCTTACCTAAAATTATATTGCATCATAACAGTACTAAAAAGAAAAGAATATTAAATAACATCACAAATGAAGAAACAAGATGTCAGTCTATGTAGTAAATCAATGCATACACTATTAACATAAAATAAGAATAAGAAGGTTTAAATGTATGTACAATAGGGTAGCCCTCCCTCATTACCTGAGGTAAGGGTCATGCACCACCACCCCCTCACTGCTACTAATTCCAGGCTCTCCAAAGAATGTAAGAATAAGTCTTAATATAATTATTTATCAAGAATATAGAAGGTGAACTCATCCACATCAGGAGGTAGGAAGATGAAGCATCTGAACAAAAAATATTAAATATGAAAACTTAACAAAGTTTATATATTTGGTAGATTTGCCTGTGATTCATCCTTGGAGAGGTTAAACATATATCATTCTTTGTTTTGAATTTCCATTTCATCTTATGCAAATTAAATGTCTCTTTAGAGGCCTGGAAATAGCTTTATAAAATTTACCTGCATGATCTGGAGGATCGTCACTCTAACAAATACCCATTTTATGCAGTTTTAACTCATTGACGCCTGTATGTTGAGGAATGTCACACCTCCAGCAGACTGCACACATGTTGCATTACAGAGCATCTAATTATTAACAAACAACTAACAATAGTTCCAGAACAGTGTGATATAAACCAGCATTTCAGTGAATTGTCCTGTCTCCCACTACACTTTGTTGTTCGCACTATATGCCTGAATAAAATGTGGGTCTCTCAGTTATTAAAACATGAACATAAATATAAAAATATTAATAATAAGTGGCAAAGATTAATTTTTCTACTGCACCACATCCAGGACTACCAATCTTATTGTCATTTTGATAATAATTTCTTACCCTTTCTAATACTGCCTATTACTAGCTGGTAAGCCACTTAAAGAATCCAGACCCAAAAAAGTTCTGGATGCCATAAGGTGGTATGACAGTGAACTGGAAGTATGCAGAAAGGTATTTTAGGCTTGAGTGACATAATGTACATATATATATATATATATATATATATATATATATATATATATATATATATATATATACATATATATATATATATACAACACATGTTAGTGGCAAAAATGTCACAACTGATCTACAATCAGTTTCATGTAAACAGAAATGAGTATATCACATTTGCTAGAAAAGTGTGTAAGTGTATAACTGCTGGTGTGGTTTTGAGTCACTGAAATGTAATTCAAATTAGTATCTATCAATATGTGTTCCTTGCTGATATCCACTGTTATTGTATTTCTATCTTCAGAACTTTGTGTTTGTGCAGCAGCACTGCTTAACTGTGAGTGGAGTTGCCTTAGTTCTCTGGCTGTGTGACTTTGGAGTTAGTATATTTAAGTAAGGTGCTTGGGGAGGACAAGTCTTCTATGAAAAGTGAAGTTCTGAAGAAGTATTTGGTGGATATGAAATTTTAAAAGTGATGTAATTCAACAGTGTGTTTCAGATTAAGAGTGTAATAGATGTTTTTTTTGATATTTTAATATTAGATGAGTAATAGACCCATATATAAATATGCTCATACACCCCCCCCACACACACACATATGTGTGTGTTTGTGTGTGTGTGTGTGTGTGTGTGTGTGTGTGTGTGTGTGTGTGTGTGTGTATTCACATTCAAAGATTTAAAATCATGCTTCACAATGCTGTGAAGCATGATTTTAAATCTTTAGTTTTCTAAGTGATTAATGTCAGTTTAAGAGATGGTGATGTAATCAATTTTACTGAGAATATTGAGTTTTGTTAAGCTACAAGCTACTACACATCATGGTTTGCATGGTGGCATTTCTTTAAAACCATTACTTAAGACTTATTGTTTAAATCATTGATGATTTTTATGTCTTATGATGGTATTTAAGAACTTTTTCTTACTAATCAGTTGTCTAATGCAGTGCTTTTGAGAATGAAAATGCTTACTTTTGAAATAATAAAAGGTTATTCCTACTCTAGCACATGGTCAGGTTGCTCAATTTTTCCTCCATTTTTGGTTTGTACTAGGAATGTTGTTTGCCTGTGTTGTTGGACTTATTTTTTCTCTTCACAAAATTAAAAAAATATAAGAATTCCTCCACTAACACCCATTGTAGAAGTTCGAAGATGGAATATATGGTAATTTGTGTGGAGACATTTATTTGTGAAATTATAAAGAATCCATCTTACACTGGAGACACTTTTGATTGAATTGAAGAGTTATTGAGTATTACTGCAGATTTAAGTGGCATTTTTCCAATTGTTGCTAAGGTGCAAGGCGTTTGATCTGTACTAGAAATCACAGAGCCATATTGGGAGCTAGCCTCTGGTCACTTCATTCTATTCCACTGGCTGGACCTATCACCAGCCTGAGACTGTTCATAACAGGTGGCTTATACTGACATTCTGCCTCTATACCATTAAGCAAGCTAAAATTTGGCTCACATTTCCCAAATACTCGTATTGCTTATATTTGTTTCTGCCTTGTGATTGATTCTAACTAAAACTATACCTATGTTCTCATCATCAGCAAATGTGCTTAACCAGTTCCCCATGGCACACAGAAAACAGAGAAGGCTAAACTTTTAGAATCTTAGAAATCGCCACGTTATTTTCATTTGAAATATACATATAGAAATGTGTATTATCTTGTTTTCAGTGATCATTTTTATCAGTGACCTTCTGTTTTAAGACTAGATAAAAAAATCCTCTTGTGTAGTTGAGCTGCAACAGAATCACCAGTTCTGTGAATTTCACCACTTCTTGAATTTCTCTTGCAATGTTCTGTTATTTTTTACTGTCACAGTCCTAAAATCTGTGCCCTCAAGCATTCTGTATAAGGAGATATGTTCTTCACCACTTTAAATTCAAGACATCCATGTCAGCAAATACAACTACAGCAGGGGCAGAATTCTATGGCATCTACCCTATACAATTCATTGGCAAATTAGGCAATATAATATAATGCATTGTAATTGTGCATGAAACAGGGTCTTCCAATTTCTTCCTGCTCTTGCATTTAATCACAGGTTTTGAGGTTTTGTTACCTCTGTTGCTGCTAAGTCATTACATTATGCAGTGTCAGGCTATTTTCTGGTCTTTGAGTATCTAATGCTAGCATTATTATTTCAATGTGTCGATACCTGTCCCACCATTATTACCACCGCATGGTGAAATGGGCCTGCTGACTACAAAGTGAGCTTTTCCAGACTTGCTTTGCATGTAGATGTACCAGTATTTAAATAAGGTTATTGAATAAAACATCCTCAAAGATCGAAGTGTCAAGGAGTTCTTATGACACTTAGAACAAACATCTTTCCTTTTTGCAAAAAGACTTCAGAACTGTAATAGTTCTGCTGAGATGAAGCACAGACGATTGACTACATTAATGAGAGAGATGAAAACTTCACATTCACTGTAAACTATCAATTCAAAGTATGAGAGAATAATTCTTCAGTAATTAGGTCAAAATACATAGTAAGCTTCAGAAATATAGAAGATTATGAATGGTGCTAAATGAGCATAAAATGTATTCCAAATCACATGGTACTGCTGTCCTGTTATGAACACATTTTCTGTTATCTAAGCCTCCTTCTTATTAACCAGACCTACAAGTGAAGCTAATTTGAGATTCAGTACACCAGGAATAGAGGTGGTATACACTAATTATGTAGCTTAACACAAAAATGAAGGCTTTGCCATCTGTTACAGACATTTTAATATCCAAAGCCCTTGCTACAAGCTTTAAAAGCAAAAAAGTTAACTTAGCAGATGGCTAAACTAAACAGAATATGTTCTAATTATATTTCCCCAGGTAATTGTTTTAGTCTGTTTTAATTTTTTGCCACCATGATTCCCTAATAGAAGGGGAACATATTACTATTTCAGTTTTTATAGGATAATAACATTAGGTAATTTCTGATGCAGAACTATATTAATTTTATCAGATAATGTGTTTTGTGCATTGTCTGGCTGGTAAATAAATTATATTAATTTATTACACGTTATAATTAGCAGTGCCATGGAAATGAAAAGAAAAATAATAATTTATTTCTACTTTCTAATTTGCAGCTCTCAAAAGGTCAGCAGTGATATAACAACAAACACAAGAGATTTAAAAATCACAAACTGATATTACAATTATGAAAATAGACATTAACAACATTTTCTGAAGAGGATATACAAATAAACATCTGCACAAACAGCTTGAATTCAATGAATCTGAGTGGTTCTGGCCTGTTGATAAAAATTAAGAAGCTGTTTGGCTGACTGCCTCTGTTTACAGAAGACAGATATTGTGTTTATTTGTTTTAGCAGGCAAGTGGTAAAATTGGATAAGTAACAGATAATTAACCTCATCAGCCTAGTCATATTTTCTTTTTAGCAGTTTTATCGTTAACTTGCAAACAAATCTACATTAGGGCATATGCACAGTCATAAGCTATATCCTTCACATTAGCATTCATTTTAATTTAATTCACTGTTATTTATATAGTCTGGTCCAGACTGCAGTCATCTAATAATGAACAGTGCTCAAGATTTCTACTTAACATTTTTGATCATTGCACGATCACATGTCTAAATAAAATACCAAACAATTCCACCTAGAAATAAACACTTTTAACTCAGCAGATATTTTAAAATTTCCTTTGCGCACTGTCATTATATTTTGGGTACTTGCTGGGTGTATCCAAATGATTCACTCCTCTTGGTTAACTATTCCACAAATCATCTAAACTCATCATTTGCTTCAACTTATCCCATAGCCTGTGCTTGTTGATTTACCCTTTTTCACAATAAACACAGCTTACCATATTACCCAAGTGTCTGCAGTGTTATCTGTCTGGGGAGCAATAATGATCACAACATTGCCACCACACAATGTAAGCTACGTATCCATCCAAACCATCATGGATCCACTCCCTCCCTTGCATCATGTTTTCCATTTTTTTAATTGCCTCACTGTCAGCTTATAATGAAATTAAAAAGAGAATGGCATCTAAACCACCTGTCTCATCAACATGTATGTTCACCTTCATACTTTACAGAGAATGGTATCCAAACCACCTGTCTCATCAACATGTACGTTCATCTTCACACTTTATAGAGAATGGCATCCAAACCAACTGTCTCATCAACATGTATGTTCACCTTCACACTTTACAGAGAATGGTATTCAAATCACCTGTCTCATCAACATGTATGTTCATCTTCACACTTTATAGAGAATGGTATCCAAACCACCTGTCTCATCAACATGTATGTTCATCTTCACACTTTATAGAGAATGGTATCCAAACCACCTGTCTCATCAACATGTATGTTCACCTTCAGACTTTACAGAGAATGGTATCCAAACCACCTGTCTCATCAACATGTACGTTCATCTTCACACTTTATAGAGAATGGCATCCAAACCAACTGTCTCATCAGCATGTATGTTCACCTTCACACTTTATAGAGAATGGGATCCAAACCACCTGTCTCATCAACATCTATGTTCACTTTCACACTTTATAGAGAATGGGATCCAAACCACCTGTCTCATCAACATGTATGTTCACCTTCACACTTTACAGAGAATGGGATCCAAACCACCTGTCTCATCAACATGTATGTTCACCTTTGCACTTTACAGAGAATGGTATCCAAACCACCTGTCTCATCAACATGTATGTTCATCTTCATACTTTATAGAGAATGGTATCCAAACCACCTGTCTCATCAACATGTATGTTCACCTTCACACTTTATAGAGTATGGTATGAAAAACACCTGTCTCATCAACATGTATGTTCACCTTCACACTTTATAGAGAATAGTACCCAAACTACCTGTCATATCAACATGTATGTTCATTTTCACACTTTATAGAGAATGGTATCCAAACCACCTGTCATATCAACATGTATGTTCATTTTCACACTTTATAGAGAATGGTATCCAAACCACCTGTCATATCAACATGTATGTTCATCTTCACACTTTATAGAGAATGGTATACAAACCACCTGTCTCATCAACATCTATGTTCACTTTCACACTTTACAGTAGCTTCAGCATTTACCATGCCTCTGCTTAAACTGTACAATCACCTGTACAGTCTATTAGTAAAACCAATAGCAGTCAATAGGATTCTAAACTTTCTTTCATCACACTTCTTAATGCTTTATCACCACAGACATCCTCTCGTCTGTAAAGATCTATAAGCCTGAGTGGCACAGACTTTTAAATCATCCATCCAATTAACCACATATTCCACGTTTCCTAACATGTCAATTTAGTTTAGTTGGATTGAATAAGGCAAGCCATTGAGCCAGTACTACCAAACACCATACTCCAAATTCTCTAGTGAACATAATTTGGTTATAAAATGTCACTTCTCACATAAGATAAAATAAAGGAAATAACTATTTCTTTTCAACAATTCTTTCTTTTCAGAAACAGTCCCCTCCTAAATCCTTACTGTACTTGTGTCGATCTGCAGTGCCAGTTTGTAATACTATACTTAATTTCCTAAGTATTCATCAATAAACTACAATCACACAAAACAGCCTACTTCTTTTGAAAATTGCTTTACAACAAAAAGAAGCAAACATTTTTGGAACAACAAAGTAAGTCTTTCAATTTTATTTTATTTTTAATTTTATTACATTTCATTTTGCCACTGAGCAAATTCTTAGCATATTCTAACTTCTAAACTTTTATTCAAATGTTGCCTTTAAAAAAAAGTTAACATTCTAGCTATAAAACACTACTACTAAAATTACATATTTCCATTAAGAAGGTAATATACAGATTCTCTCTACAAAAGGTCCTCCAGAATTTAATACCAAAATAACATTTAGCAGCCTGATTGTTGCTCATAGTGTACACAAATAAATTCTACCACTCTTTTTTGAGGAAGAACTAATCCTGACATTTGAGATATTAGTAGTTCTTTGGAAGATTTTGAAAACTCCACAGAGGACATCATGTATAGAGACTGCTGTCTGTTTTTCCATACATTTTGAAAATAATCTTTCAGTTTCTAGCTACCAACATTTTGTGGTTACATATTTCCTTGGCATATGTAAATAATTTCAAAGTTCAACACATCCATGCCAACAAATAGAACTAAAGCAGGGGTTTATTTGAGACAAAGATCAAGGTCATAGGCAGTCCTTATAACAATGATAATCTGAGTGTTTTTGTTTCTCTTTGATTTAAGGTAAGTTATAGTTTATATTCTTACATATTCTGTATATGCACATGGAGCAGTGCAGCATGTACCTGAAGAATGAAGTACTCAACTGGACAAAGTCTGAATACATATTTCTTATGATTCTGTTTAAAATAATCAACTTCATAAACAACAGCTCATGTTTATTTGTATGGAAAACACTTAAACTTGAAATAAGCAACACATGCTGCATTTTCAATAGTTTGAAAAATACATATGCATATAATCACATTTGAATATCGATATCATGATGTCTAAATTCAGTAAGAAGTGTTGTGAAAACAAGCAAGAAGTTGGTTCAGGAAAATAATAATCCTATCTTGTAGGGAAAAGTGTGTAGCTATACATCCCTGTCATCAGTTCAGGATGAGTATTTTATTCTTCTATGCTTGTCCGGTTCAGTAAATACTCTGATTTAACAGAATGGTATGAATCATATAAAATAATTTTCAGGCTACAGACACTGCATGTTTATACAGATGTTTAACTTTTGCATATTTACTCTTTCCTTAAAAGAGCAACTCATATGATGAGCAATTAAGAAAGTGAAATTGTGCACATTTCATCATCAGCATGAGTGGAACAAGGGGACGAGTGAGGGAATGTGGACTTGTTTGTATTTATTTTCTCCTACATTAAAATTTTTAGTTGTCTTTGGTTAAGTGACTTATATATAAAAGATAGCAATTTGTATAACATCTTTTGACATATTAACAACAGAATGAATTAATTAAGCAATAACCGACAACGTGGTGGGGTATATTGAAGAGTTACCCATGGTTGGTGTGGTTTAATCACGAGGGCAAAGCCCGAGTGATTAAATAAAGGCAACCATGGGTATTTCAATATACCACAACCATGGAGTCGGTTATTGTATTATACAATGACTTTATTTAAGAAAAAAATACTTACTTTTCTTAAATAATGTATTTGTATAATGATGCATTACTGTTCTTCCGCTGGTTGTGGTACACTGCTTCCTTGTTTTGATGTACTGAGCATGTGTATGAGACCATGCACCATGCATACCCAGTACATCAATGCTTTGAAAATGGAAGCAACAGAGAAAAGAAAGTCTCCTTTGCTACGTTTTTTCTTTTTTTTTTTTTTCTTTTTTTTATTTGTTTAAAAAAATGTTTTGAGCACTTTATACTAACTGGAAAAAGTTTGGGCAAACGGAAATGTTTCCGTTGTTATATTGTGGGATTTACAAGCACACTAGCCAATCAGCGTGTACATTTTGGAATATTAATGGGGGGGTCATTGTATAATCTGCTGTAAATAATTAAGCACTTAGTGTTGCGTCACAATCAATAGTCTTTTTTGCATCTTTGCATAATCATGTCATTGTCAAACAAGTACATCAGTGAGAGTTTTGTATGGAATAACCCACAAATCCTTGCAATTTGCAGAATTTTACTTGACATATGTATTGGATACTTTCATACACATGACAATGTGACTGGCAGTTATATGTTTAGATCTATGTATGTGAGTCTGCATTTGGACATAACAACCAGGAAAGGTTATAGACTTGGAGTACATGGTGAACAATAAATGAGTCATATTTTCTAATGCTTTAAATGTTGCAACACCTTGGAAAGTTTGATGGTCATTGGCCATTCTTTTCTACATTTCCATGTTAAATTCAATATGCCTAGTATGTTTTAAATGTAATGTTAATTTAGCCATGTGAATGTAATTGTAAACAATGTGACATTTTATCTGCAACAGTTTTGTCAGTATTTTGTGCCTCTTCATTTTAAGTTGGTTGTTGTAAATTTGTGACGTTACCATACAGATTAACAGCAAGCACCCCATGTTAAAAATTCTTAAAGATGAAAACTCAGGAAAAAAAGCATAATTTAATAGGTTCATCGGTTCATAGGTTCATACTAGGCTATCTGCCCGAGGGCATTTATAAGCCTAGCCCATAGTTTTGTGGCTTACGCCACCCCTTTAGTTTGGAGAAACTATGGCCATTATTTTGCTGTGCCTCTGTCGAGCAGTGACACTGAGGTAACCACTGGGGTGTATCTGCGATCTCCCATCCATTGGTCAAGATTCCTCTTGAACAAGGCCAGCGAGGTGCTCTGCCTCACATAAACCGGGATTTTGTTCCACAGCATAGGGAGTCTTTGGGTGATGAATCTATCCCTCCAGCACATCCTATTAATAACCGTGTCAAGGTTTAAGTCTCCCGCCCTTGTGGCTCTGAGGGATCTAGATTTTTTGAGATGAAGCATGTTCATCAAATCTGGGTTTGACATGGCCTTGTATGTCAGGCATAGGTCACCTCTGAGCAAGCGGTAAGCAACTGAATATAACTGGAGTTCTTTCAGTCGGGCAGCATAAGACAGATTTTTGAGACCCTTTATCCTTTTGGTGAGGAACTTTTGTGGCCTCTCCAGCTGCTGCAAGTGTCGGGTCAGTTACATTCCGAATGGGGCATTGTACGCGATCATTGGTCTGATGAGTGATGAGTATAGGGAGACTATGACTTCCCTTGATCTAGATGTGAATCCCTTCATGATAAGGTGAGCAATGTAGAAGGTCTTCCTAACTATTTTAGCAATATGAGTGTCGAATGAAAGGCTACTGTCAACCTGGGTTCCCAGGTCCCTAATAACTTCTTCTGTGTTCAGGGATTGCCACCTATATGGTAGCTAGGGGTAACCTTATTTTTCCCGAAGGGTATGACTATGCATTTCTTGGCATTTAACTTTAGGCCATGGCTCTGGCACCAGTTATCCATTTCTGTGAGACCCTTCTGAAGGATATCTGTGTTGGATGTGTTTTCAACTACGGCGCCCAGTTTGCAGTCATCTGCAAACTTTGTCAGCCATAACCCTCCTGTGTTTGCTTGTACTTCAGAAAAGTAGATGCCAAACAAGAGTGGGCACAGGACTGAGCCCTGTGGGACACCACTTGTGACAGGCTTTGAGTCTGACATGACGCCAGCAACTCTGACCCTGTGGGTTCTGTCACTCAGCCAGTTTGCAACCCATCTTGTAATGTATGGGTTTACATTTAAGTTGATGGGTTTTTCAATGATACCCAAGTGAGGTATTGTATCAAAAGCCTTCGCCAGGTCTAGGTAGGCTGTATGGACTGCCTTTCCCTCTTCAATGGCCTTGGTGACTGTTTCGAAAAAGTCAACCAAGTTTAAAAGGCATGATCTGCCTTTGACAAAGCCAAACTGGGTTGGATCCAAAGTCTGCAAGTTCCCTATGTCTTTATTTATGAGATCCATTATGATCCTCTCCATGGCTTTGCAGATAAGGCTTGTCAAGCTAATGGGACGGTAATTTCCAGGGTCAGTGGAGGCACCGCCTTTGTGGAGTGGGACCACAGTCACTGTGCGCCACTCCCTGGGTACGTATCCGGAGGTGAGACTAAGATTAAACAGCTGTCCTAACTGTGGGTTTAATTCCTCGTTGAGTTCATGGAGCACACAGCCGGGGACACCATCAGGTCCCATGGATGCTGTGTTCTTTGCCTTGGAGAGAGCAGTTCTCACCTGGGCGTTAGAGATGTTTGGGGGGCTACAATCATTTGGTATAGATATCTCTCCTTTAGGGGAGAAGTTTGCACTGAACCTTTCAGCCAGTATGTTGGCAATGTCTGTAGGGTCAGTAATCTTCACATCATTTTGAACTAATTCTGAGCATATCTGGGAGTTTCCTCCTAGGTTTCTGACATAGCTAAAGAATGCCTTATGGTTGTCTTTAGAGTCCTTAGCTATTTTTTTCTCAAAATTAGCTTTGGATGATTTTATGAGAGCTCTTAGCTTTTTACTTATAGTGATCAGCGGTGTCTTACCTTTTAAGGATTTTGCTCTATCTTGTAGTAGCTTTCTCCTTTTGTTGTAGAGTTTGTTTATGGCTGGGGTCCACCAGACTGGACGCTTGCCTTTGGTACAAAGAGTCTTTGTTTTGCTTGGGATTGCCTGATCCATGCAGCCCTGCAGGTGCTGGTAGAAGGCATTTGTAAGTGATTCAGCGGTTTGAGTAATGTTAACCGCTGGCTCAGGGGCCTTAAAGGAGACCACACTAGTCTTTAGAAGTGTGAAGTCAGCTTTCGAGAAGTTCTTTACTGTGGTCTTTTTCATTTCGGGTGGGGGCGGGATGAGGACCTCCAGCGAGATTAGTTTGTGATCAGATCTCACCAGTGAGGGGTATACTTCCGGCATTGAACATTGTGCTCCCATGTTCGTGATGATGAGATCAAGTATGTTTTCTCCTCTTGTGGGGATAGTGACTAATTGTTCCATGGCATTTGAGTTTATGAATTCCAGGAACTTTTGGGCTAGAGTGTTTGGGCTTGAGTAGTGTTCCCAGTCTATATTAGGGTAGTTGAAGTCACCTAGTATGATGGTGTTCAGAGATACATTTATCCCCTCCAGTGTTTTCAGGAAGGCCATATGAGGTTCCTGAGTTTACGAGGGTGGCCTGTAACATGCTACAAATTGCAGAGCAGTCTTGCCTATGGTTAATTGCACCTGGATGGTTTCCGATGCATCGTGCGATGCCACCAATCTTGAGGTGTGGGTGTCCTTGATGAATATGGATACTCCTCCTCCTTTCTTGGTATTGTTTGGGTTTTGGGGCCGGAACGCATGATATGAGGTAAAACCTGATAGTGCTGGGGTGCACTCAGGAGCCTTGAACCAGGTTTCTGTCACAGCACAGACATCGATGTTCTCCATACTGAGAAGGGCCTCGAGTGCATGCATCTTGAGGTTGAGACTTCTGGCATTGAGCAGCATTACCCTTAGTTTTTTTTTTCTTTGTTTTGTTCTAGGGTGGTAGGTTTAGAATTTGAGCCTTGCCTAAAAAAGGCACTATGGGGGTGGCAAGAGCCTTTGCCAAAATCCGGAATCCCAGGGGTGACAAGTGCAAGCCGTCCCTTGCGAAGCAGCGTGGCTTGTCCAGCATGTCATCCCAGGCAGACAGACATTGGATCCCCTTTGAATGACACCAGAGTTTAAGCCAATTGTTAAAGCTGATCATCTTATCTCTGTATTGTGGCATCATTCTTGGTGAAGGTAGGATACTGCTCAAGGTCAGGGTCATACCTGCTTGGGTTACATAATCAGAGAGCTCCTCTATGTCTCTTTTCATGTAGTCCAAGGAGGTACATCTCAGGTCGTTAACACCAGCATGGACAATGATTGAGTCGTAGTTGTACCTGCTGTTGAGAGACCTGAGTGCATGCGTTATGTGGCGGATTCTAGCACCCGACAGGCAGCTTACTGTGACCTTCTCCTTACTCAGTCTGGTGAGCGGGACGTCAGTGTGTCTGACTATGGAGTCACCAATGACTAGTGTGTCTGGCATTGTGTTTGGCCTTAAGGGCTGTGACTGCTTGACACTCTGACTGTGTGGTCTATGTGTTGCAGGTGTTGTGTTCTGAGGTGGTAGTTGTTTGGGTGTCTGCTTTGGTGGCCTCTGCTGTTTTGGTAGATTTTTGAGCAGAGCCTCCAAGTATGTCTTTGTGTGTTTATGTGTATGATTTGAGGTTGTGATGGTATTATGTGAGACTGGGTCTATAGTGTGTGTGGTTACCTTCTGCTCCTGTCTGGTCATGCCAGTCCTATGTTGAGAGAGCTCAGCCTCCAGTTTGGCCGTATAGTTGCATCTCTCGCATGTATTTGTGTTTTGTGGGAGGAGGAGAGGGTTGTCTATGTACATGAGGCAATTGTAACATTGCCTCAATATTCCCAGGTTCACCAGCTGAGCAGGAGAGGACATTAGCAACTGATCCCTCGACATGCTAGAAGGAATAGACAGAAAAACTTAAGAAAAGGTTCTGGGGGATGTGGGTGACCGACAAATCGGGTTTGCTTTTTTGGGGTACTTTCTATAACAAGAGTGCTGTATCGAGATGATAAGTACTGTAGGAGCAAGTGCTTCGCTATACAGATAGAGAATAGTCTACTTGGGAGTCAAGTAGAGATAATTTATAGTTGTAGGATACACTAAATAGAACAGTAGTATACTTTGAGGAAGGTAGTTTTAAGGGAAAATTTGAAGAGTGGACTTTAGGTAGCCCTAATAGTTTAAATCTGATTAACCGGTGCTGCCCTAGTGTGCAACAGTAGGCTAAAGCGCGCTAACGCGTGCTTTACAGCAGGGGGCTGGAAAAAACAGGAAATGACCCAAAATGGCCAACGAATTACTAGTTGCTGCTTCTAACCACTCCTCTGAGGACAAACAAGCAGCTCAGTGCTCCCCACTCCCACTGGTGAGTAAAGAAACTACCTCTGGCCACACAAGAAAATGGAGGAACACAGAAACCAAATACAAAGCCCAGGGATCAGCAAAATCTGATCACTGGAACAACTAGCTACGAAAGTTTAGGAAAGGAGAAATATTTTTTTGTTTTTTTTTTTGCAAACAGACAGAAAAAAATGCAGTACATGCTTTGTTTTCGACTAAATTGCTATCAAAGGCTGGTACACTTGAGTGTATTAGCCTGTTTGTTACTTTTAAGCAATACTTTAGCCCACAAGTGCAATCAACAATATAAGCTCACAAAAACAGGAAAATAAGGTAATAAAACAGTAATATAGGCACAAACAGTAGTCGAAAAGCTCAAAAGATCGAAAAATGCAAACTAAAAAGTTTAAAAAATACTTATGATCAAGAAAGTTGCTTTTTCTGCTCTCTGCTGGCTTAGGAACTCTGCAGGGGACCACGAGGAGCTATGCCTAGTTCTCTAATGCAAATTAAAAGCAATTATCCAATCACATCAAAGTTCCCCATAAGGTGCCATAGTTTTAAAGTATAGAATTAATTATGTTACATTCTTTCCAACAATTTGTTCATACACTCCTTGGTGTATCTAACATTATTTGCTGACTGTTTCAGAACACAACATTTTAATTCAATAATTTATTCTTCATGCTTCTTTTACTAATGACATGCAACAGAATTCTTGAAAGTCCTATCAATGTAATCATTTCGGTGTTCCACAAATCTAACTTTTTAAGGCTGTATACTTTACTTATATAATACGACGAGTAAGAGAAAATAATTACATAAATTATCATTATCTTAGATAAGCAAGTAAAATGTTCTCTAATTATGAAATTCCTTGAAGGGAAACTAAAAAACAAAAAAAATCAGGCTTAACAAAGGGACATATTTTGCATTGTCCACTAGGATAAGTACAACACATAGGCAGACCCCTAAAATCTGGACTTGAAGATGGAACATTCTAGTCTTCTAAACAAACTGAACCTATGTTATAAGATGTAATAGGCAGCGCAGGGAGTTACTCCCTTAACCTTTCATTTAACAAACATTTTCTTTTTACAGTTTAAGTACTAGTACTTGGCACATCTGTGCCTTTGCTTTATCTTATCAGTTTTTAGTTTCCCTTCAGTGACTGTTAAGATTAAGGAGAATTTTACTTTGCTTATCTGAGATGGTGGTTTATTTAATTATTTGCTCTTAGTCTTTACACAAGTCAAACAATACATCCTGTAAAAGTTAGATTTATTGAACATTTCAATAATTACATTAATGGTACTTTCAAGAATCCTGTTCCATGTGATTTGTCTGAGAAACATGAGGGATGGATTATTAATTAAAATGTTGTGTTTTGAAGTATTTAGTTAGACAAACTAAGAAATATAAGAGTAAATTGTTGGAAGGACTGATGTCAATGTTTCAGGACTATTGCATCTTATGGGTCAAAGCAGGATGTTTCCTTGTTGCTTTAATATGATTGGATAGATGTTTACTCATAATGTATTTAAAAGTTATTTTTTTCTAAGATGTTTTTTAACTTGAGGTGCATATATTTATAATAAAGCCTTTTTTATGGCTCCAGTTGGCTGTCATTTGGGATTATTAATGTTTGTGGTTGTCTATTACCATTTAGTAGAGTAGCTATTTTTGGATGGATATAGTTTTTTTTAGTTGTCTGATGTATTCAGAATATACAGGTCAGGCTGTTTACAATTTCTGTTGTATGGTTATCTTCAATGTTTCCTGTTAAACACAATATATTATGTATAGAGTTCATTTGTATCATTTTCTTGTTTTATAATGAATTTATTTTACTTCTGATAACTTTGTTTACATATCATGCAAAGTGTTTATATTTGCAATATGATAAATATTTTTGTTTGTTTATTAAATTGTTTTGTGTAGCAGGTCAGTTAATTTTACATTGGGTTAGTCTTTTTTTGGAACTAGAGATTGTACTACTTATTTTCCTCTGATCAATTTATCTATAATCATGCAGCTTTTTTTGGTTGTTTTCTTATACACTGACACAGAGACTACATGTTTTAGTCTTCTAATATTTTTACATTTCTGCCTTGTTTTGAAAAGACTTTTTTAAAATGAGAATTGGTTCTTTTAGTACATTCATTTTTAACATCACTGACAAGAAGCTATGTCTGATAATCTATAACTTTTTGTAAATACCATGTACTTTGTATGTTGCATTATTAATATTCATGGCCTTTATAAATGCATATATTCCATAAGTGAATGTTGTGCTGGATATCAGATTATGTCATGAATGTTGCATCTTGGCACATCTTCTTCTTCTGTTGTTAGAGTTATGAATGTTATGCCCCATCATTACAGCTAAATGCAACATATTGCTGTATGCATTGTGCTAACAGAAGTACTTACTGTAGCCACACAGTTTTCATACTGATGAATCCTCTCATGCTATTTTGGACCTAAAGACCACTATGTTTCTGTTATAGTCTGATGTTGGGACAGTCTGTTTTAATAGTGGCATTTTCATAATTAAATGTGCATGCTCTTAACATATTAAATACTCTAGGTGAGTTGCATTTGGATGCTTGTTTAATTGCATCTCCTAGTATTCATTCAGTTTTAGTCAGTTGTAACTATGGTGCAAATCTTAAAGAAATTGCATAGCTTTTTGCACACTATAACCTGTGAGTGAATATTGTGTTACAGTTTGCAATGCTTGTACACTGAATCTGCAATTGGAACTTCAGATGTAATTGAGTCTACCTTTTTAAAATAAATTTTTACTTAGTTGATGGAGTATTTCTATTACATTTTCTGGTCTTTTAAAATAAATTTGGCACAACATATGAAGTCTCCTTTCCATAGTTATATTTCATGTAGGTAACCAACTTAATATTAATGCATATGGCAGGAAAATATAAAAAGTGTAGGTCTAGACAATCTTGTCTCTATTTACCAGTTGACATCAGATGTGGACAGTTTATACAGATTGAATGGTGTGCCTTAATTGTAAAAAGCCATTTTGTTGTCTATTAAGGTCTATTAAGGATCTCATGGCCAGCCTTCTATTCAGTAATAAAAACTCTGCCTGCTCACAAAGGTGTATTTTCATTCCATGGGCATAAAATGCTTAAACAAAAAACACTTGAGGTTCCAAAATATGCTTATAATTTCCTCTTACTTGGGCACATCCATCAGCTCTGTGACTTACTTCCACTGTAAGCTATTTCTTTGAATGCATGTATGTTTTAAAAAAATGGGAGTCACCTAGTGTGACTCAAAATGACTACCTCCCCTGCATATAAAATGGTCTGTCTTCATTAGGAAGAATAATGGGGTCTGGTCATCAGATAAATTATGCATGGGAGTCTCTTCAAACAACCATTGTAATCCTTTTAGTCAAACAAGAGAAGATTAGTCTTCCATAATATATTTCAAGGAATATGAACCAGAATTTGGAAAAGTTCTATGATGACGTTTTCATAATATGCTTCAAGGAATAAGAGTCTCACAAAGGCAGACACAGCATTTCATATTATCTGTGATACAAACAGATTAATAGTATGTTGATAGCCTCATAAAACAAGCATTTTCAATGATCAATCTGTAAACCAATCAACAAGCCACTCTATTAAAGGGACCTGATGAAGCTCAGATGAAAGTGTTTTCTTAAGTATAATACTATAATGGCTGTTCATTGTCTGTTGTCATGCTTGAATGCTCCTTATATATGTTAAAAATAAAGGCAAGCCCTTTAACTAAGAGTGAGGTTCTATTGGCTACTGAGCTGGTAAACTCCCATTTGTCCTTCAGGAATATTCAGATAATGGACTAACATCTAAACTTTGTGACTGGCTCCTTGTTTTCCATTTCCCAGACTTTCCTCCAATCCCTCTAGACCCACCCACAATTGTATGTAACTACCTTTAAATAACTGACTCATTGAATGTAATGTATTAAAACAAGGGCACTCATCCATAAAGTTACTTAATCAAACTAAAGTCTTTAAACTTTAACAAGGCATCTTCATTTCTCCTGCAGGTAGGCATCAGAGAGAGAGAGAGAGAGAGAGAGAGAGAGAGAGAGAGAGAGAGAGTCGCATACATCTGCTATTTAATGTGATTTTATCTAGACTAATCCTTTATACTCTGTTTCTCATTAGCTTTCTCGCATTCCATGTCACAGGTGCAATAACAGACCTGATTAGAGCTTTCTGAATTACTTTTATTTTGGTCCCTTGACTAGAATAAGAAAATGCAGCATTTTGTCTGAGTTAATTAACATAGCCAGCTATGGAAATTTATACAGATGTATGATTCTCTGAATCAAACATCTGCATAAATCCATTCCTGCAAGCATTCTGCAAGGGGAACCACAAAAAATTATGTTTAATTATTATTATTAATTATGTATGATTATGTATGTTTAGACAAAAGCAGCAACAAAGAGAAACAGTGATATATATGTGTGTGTGTGTGTGTGTGTGTGTGTGTGTGTGTGTGTGTGTGTGTGTGTGTGTGTGTGTGTGTGTGTGTGTGTGTGTGTGTGTGTGTGTGTATGTGTGTGTGCTTGTGCATATATATATAGAGATATATATATATAGTATATATATATATATATATATATATATATATATATATATATATATATTATTATTATTATTATTACTATTATTAAAAGCATATTACTCTGAAATTTGTGTTTTGGTCTCAAGTTATTTTCTTGGATTACTCCAATGTTGTTATGAGCCTGTTAGAAGTACACCTGTGTCCCCTTTTTATTATTTGCATTTGTAGGTTTATATCTAAACATAAGACATTCACTTGAAAACATTTATAGTAATCCATGATATTTCTGGATATAACAACAAGTAAGTGAGGTTGAATTCTATATCTTTCTTTCATTTTCTGATTACAGGCTACAGCATTACTTTACTGATTCACACAATCCAGTAGGTCAGGGGTTATGGCTACCTTCCACCACCAAAGTTGCCCCTTGACAAATTTGTTTGTTCCCAAACCTCATTTGTATTCTTAAATTCCAAGTGATCAGCGTTTTTTTTCTTTTTATAAATGTAATATGTTAACGTGTACTATATGTTATTTTTTTCAGGTGTCCCTGCACTCCCCCCCTCCCGGGATTACCCAACATTTTATTTAGTCAATAAAAATAAATAAATGAAATGCAGCAATAATAGTAGTTTATGTGGCTATAAAATTTATGCATATGGAAGCCAGTAAGTATAACATTTCTGCAGAAAAGTTAAGAAACAAAAGCCTAATAAGAATGAATTAGCAGAACTACATTTGCTGTCTTTAAAAAATCATGCCATCTACTAGAGTCAGTGTTATAATCAGAAGTCTCTGTTACTGTCTGGACATGTACAACTAAAGGAGGTCATACAGCTCTTCACATTTCACTTTAAAAATGCTTACAACTGTGACATCCTTTTCTTTTCAGAGTATGTCTGTAGTGCTAAAAAAAGATGATACTGACACCTAAAGTATCACTTATTTCAGGTCAAGGACACTTGCTGGAGGTACCTTCTCTTTGTAAACATCTCTAACTGACCTAATAACTCATTTTAGCAGAGATGGAGCTGTTGTGCTAAGAAGGGCAAACCAAACAAATAATGCAGACGTGCTTAAATCATCTCTCTGTCTCTCTCTTTCTATCACTGTCTCTGCATAAAAACATACTAAAAGCATCATGCATATGGTTACTCGGGAAAGGCTTTCCTGAATGACAGTCTTTTGATGCAATGTAGTCAATAAGCAAAAGAGTAAGCAAAATATATATTTTTTCTCAGAATGGAAACATTTTGTGTGGCTGGGAGTGGCATACCTCTCTAATGTCCCTGCTTTTTGGGATGTCCCTGATTTTGACTCACATTTCAGCTCGTTCCTTCTTAATCCCTCCTAAAACTAGTAATTTTGGGATCAAAGGTAGCAAATTACATTTAACAAATAATGCCAATAATTAGATTTATAGACTTCTTTTATTTCAGAAAATGTTTATTAACTGACATTCTCTTAATCTGTTAATACTTTGTTTAATAGTACTAATATTTTAAAAATGGCCCTGATTGTCTGATTATTTTTGGATTTGTCGCTGATTATGTAGAAATTTGTCTTTGTACCTGATCACTTCAGAGCTGGGGGGCACCATACTAAAGCAGAAAGTTTGTGTATTTAGATCTGGATGTAAATGCAGCTGTAGATATAGAAACATGTTTATATTCAGATGTAGTGAATCAGTAAAATAATGGGCATTTAAAAATATAAGCAACTCAGAATGGGGTAACATTGCATAAACAGGCAAGGATTCACAAAGGCTGGGCTCAAATGCCTAGGTCGGTATATGGCGTGTAACCCATATGCCACTCAGTACAGAAAGACCAATGTTCACAGTACAAACAGTAGCTAAGCTATTGTATACCTGGACCAGGCTAAGTATGTGACAGATATGCAAATGATGGCTGGTGCTAATGTCTTCTTCTCAAGAACGCAATAGTCAGCATTCCACTACAACATAAACAACGTATGGGAATGCAACTGCTGATTGCCTGCACTTACATCTGCAAAACGCATCTTAATTTGCCTTCAGTGCTGAAGTATCACTTAGCAGTGCATGCCACAACAATGCAACAATAATTAAATGCATGTCACATTGGTACATACAGCAGCTTGCATTCCATGCTCACAGAACCCTTGTACCATTTACAGCTGTAATGTAAAAACATCTGCCAACAACAGGAGCAGCCCATCATTTAAATGTATTTGAAGCACTGGTTTTCAACTATCACAGTCAAAAGGGTACATATTTCTATGAATCACCAATTACCATTACTCTGGAATATCAAGAATTAAGGGGACAATAGCAAGTACTGTCAGACCACTCATAGTACTGTCCTGACCACCAGTTCATCATCTACTGACTAAATTATATATTATGATGGTGGCTGAAAGAAAAAACGAAACCAATGTAATGTGAGGAAAAGTACTGAGAGGAAGCAGGACATTCTGAATGGTGCTGCATAAATAAAAACTCATGTAGAAGTATATATATCACAGTTCCTGTAAGCACAGCATGTCACATTTTTAAGTGCATTACTGTGTGAAGGTATGCTGACTAGCTCTCAACTTCTTAACACAAAAAATCTGGAAAAGCCAAAAATAACTGTGGATACATGCTCAAAATAAGGGACAAATTTTAATTGGTCTTATAAACTCAGAAAATTGGTAGAATAGCATGTTTTGCATTAGCATGCATTTTCTGAAAGATATGAAATTGAAACTTATATATACATCATTGTTTAATGGCATCACCTTATAATGATTTTCCAGAAAAATTCAAACTTTATAAGGAACACACTGATATTATGAGGCAAAAATATAGGCATTTTGTGAAATCTAAACATTTGTAAGGCATGCTGTGTATTACCAACATTTAAAGATATTTACTAACACTGTATAATCACCATACGGGGGGGGGGGGGTTAAAGGGTATTTTGCTGCATAGTGTGCAGGCCTAGCAACCACTGTGAATCAGAAAATGAAACATGTCTGTCTCATATGTATCAGTGCCAATCAAGAAGCCATGCTTTTTTTTTCTTTTAATTACACTCAGATGTGAATATTTACTAACATAAAGATAAACATGTTTCATAGATATGGTATTGTACGAATCATGACAAATGTTCCAAGTACCTTAATCTTGAAGAGTAATCCATATATTTAGAAGAAGGAAACATATGTCCATAGAAATAAGTATTGAATTCTAAAGCTGAATGGAACATGGACTTGATGTCTTGACAAAATAATAAGATCCATCATCATTACTTTTAAGAAGTAAAAGCATTTTGTGCATTGCCTTGTTCATAGATTGAGTTGCATTCTCCTTAGAAGAAAGTTTGTTATTAATCAAAATGCAAAATTCTCTCAAGATTTCACTTTATTATGCAACACACAATCAAGCCTAATTGGGATTTCTGGTTCACAGGTATTGCAGCATGACAAGGATTTACATTTTTGGATAGTGAATTTAAGAACTAAATGTTCAAACTATATGCTTATGTTCTCTATGTATGCATTGATTTGTTCATTGTCATTGTATGAAGACACCACAACACCTGTCTTTACTATGTCAGCATGTGTAGATCTCAGACAAGTAGATTTTACAGACAACAAGGCAAAGACAAGACTAAAGAGAAATGGACCAAGTACAGACTTTGTGAGAAACACTCCTCACATTTGACCAATCTAAGGTTCCCTCCAAGTAATTGTGACTCAAACAAATACTGTCCCATCTAATGATCTAGTATTTACCTGGAGAGCAATTATGATGTTTATAATAATATTATTAGTCAGGGTGTGAAATGCCTTTTCAAGCTCTAAATATATAATTACATTAAAATACAAATACAAAACTGCACTGAGAACTTTATAAAAATCCAGAAGGATAGCCAGTGTAGACTCGCACTATAAGAATTGGTTATTGTAAAGCAATCTGATGTGTACTTCTTTTTCTATAACAGAAGAATAATTGGGCATCTTGTGAAGCTTTTTTCCTATTATAGAAGTTAATCTGATAAGGCAGCAATGATGCATAACTTCAGTACTCTAGCCTTTAGGAATTGGACTACATTAACTAATCTCTACTTTCATAGGACTGTTCCTAGTGCAGTAGTCTGTTAAAAAGTAGCGGTGACATAGTAAAAAACATTTCTGTGTTGCCAAGATGCACACAGGGATTGCCAGGTACTATGGTTTTAGTTTTCTTTACTCTAAATAAGGATACCAGCTTCCTCTTTACTGACAGTAAAGCATAGATAACAACAGGCACCATCAGGTGGTGTTATTACATAACCTGATATCAATGCTATACTTATGAAGCCTAAACCAGCTGTACTAGAAGTAGTGAATACAGTAATAGAGATAAAACAACTTGAACTGGGATCTTTAGAAAAAGGTAGGAGGAGATTACATAGAAAAATGTGAAATGTAGGAACAATACATGCAGAATAGCATTCAGGAGGAGGAATGAAGTCTAAAAGAAGTCAAGATATGAATGAGCTATGTAATGTTTGACTGGCTGTGACTGGATAGATTATAAGTGGTGCATAATGTTTGCAACTAAAATATGTCAATATTCCTTGTTTTCATTTTTATAAATCTATGATCACCTGTGTAATAAGTGATAATTTAATAAAGATGTTTCTTGTTAAAAACAGCTATACTTGTAAATTGTGCATGAAAATAACTAAGATAGCAACATAGCCAGTTAAAAGATTGTTGTGAATAAAAGGCTTAAGATGCATGTGTATGTGTGTTTGTGTGTATGTTTGGTGTGTGTGTGTGTGTGTGTGTGTGTGTGTGTGTGTGTGTGTGTGTGTGTGTGTGTGTGTGTGTGTGTGTGTGTGTGTGTCTGTGTGTGTGTGCGTGTATGTGTGTTTGTGTGTATATTTGGTGTGTGTGTGTGTGTGTGTGTGTGTGTGTGTGTGTGTGTGTGTGTGTGTGTGTGTGTGTGTGCATGTGTGTGTGTGTGTGTTTTTATTGAAACTTGCATAGTTGTAAAATAGTTTTACAAGTTGCTCCTCAACATTTCACTTTGCACTTACAAATGACTTTTTAAATTATGGACTGCTGAGTTTACACTTCTTTTATCTGATGTTGCACTAAGTTATATGTATATGCAGTATCTGTCCTTTTGAATGTTTACTAATCATTTCCACTTGACATTCTCCCAAGGAGGTTATGATGTATAAGTTATTTCAGTGAAATTCTTATACTTTGTTTAACGTCATCTTGTTTGACATTTTAGACCAGTCTGTAAACCCTTAGCTTTATGTTAATGATTTGTCAGTCTAAATCCTTGGAAGCCCATGCTTTGATAGTCATATACCTCAACTTCAGGGATAATTAGCCTAATGCTTGATATAGCAAATTGGAATGCCAGTGTTTAAGAAGCTGTGGTGTCTGTCACTAGTCCAGGAATGTTAATCAGGATCAGAACCAAAATGGTGTCAACAGTTACAGGAAAGGAAACACACTGGCTAAAGTTATTTTTTCAAATTACTTTCAAAAACTCAGGCACATAGTGTAACTCACAATAATTGCTAACCCAGTCTATACATGGTTATTTAATGTCCCATAATAATAGTGCATAGAAATTTTATATACATACGTTTAATGAAATATTTGAAAAAAAAAATACCAAGAATAGGGTAGCACTTTACCATTCTGACAGTGGGAAAGATATAGAGTGAGAAGATCTAATTACAGTGTAAGTACCTAAATTGTATGCTAATGAAGCAAACAACCACAGGGGAGGAGTTCAGCAAGCTGTAAAGCAACCATGTAGACTCTGTGCTTATATTGCCCATGTATTTGAAAACTTTCCAAATACAGCCATGGAAATCTTCCCTCTCTGCACTGTACGAAGATCTTCATTAAAACATTCGAACTTTCAAAAAAAATGTATCATATGGTGTTGACCATACGACACTCGAATTTTTGAAAGTTTGATTATCTAATATAGACCCCCTAGGCTTCCTGCACCCCTTCCCCACAACACCGTGTGCACTGATGATAATTGTGCCATATCCCTGTGTTCTACTTTTCTGGTTCAGGGATAAAAACTCAGTGTCTGATGCTTAGGATGCATAGCTAGCTTACTGCTTAGTATATCTGCATGTGTGGTGTTTAACTGGTCATTGTACATTTAACTTATATGGAAAGTTTCACAGTTGATAGCATCAAACTGTCACAAAGTTATAGTGGATGCTCTAGTGAGGGATGTGAAGTAAGAAACTGTAATGTGTATAATTACTTTCTGACATGTCTCTTACTTACAGGATTTTCAAGTACAAATGTATGGTGCACATCACATGTCATGCCATGATATTCATATCTTAGGACTGTATGACAGCATGGCATTTTCTTTTCCCTTTCCTTAGTGTTCTTCATTTAAAGTTCTTATTTGTTGCCACTTTTTGCATTTGTGTCAGAGAAGGAATCACCTGTGTTTAGACAGGCATAGGCATGCTCAGTATGCCCTTGCATTGGCTAAGAGACAATGCATAACACACTCACTCACCACCTAAGGGCCTAACACCTTTCTCCTACTCACATACCTATATTAACATTGATGCCAGGCAAGTCACACAACCTTTAGCTTCCAATGTATTGGCTGTGTACTTCTTACATTAGACAGTCAGCCCTGAACTAACCAACTGCTGCATTTACAATGTAAGTCCTGAACCTGGAGTATCTTGCTTAATAATGTCATGGCATGTCCTTGTATGTCATCAATTGGTACAGTAAGCAAGTCAAAGGAGGGAGATTTTACAGAAATTACCTTAACATGTGACAGCAAAAACTTATTTGATGTATATGTGTCCATTAGCAAGTAATAGGCCAAATGCATCAAAGATTCACACAGTCATACCTCTCCAAAGTACTGATGATCACTGCATGCCCTCAGTTTAGCAACATACGTTTGTAATGGAAAATCATTAAAGAGAGAAGTTAGAAAGAAAATGAGACATACTGCAGTTTCTGACTTCACAACCCACACAAGCACAAACAAGGTAGGCTACAAAACAAGGAGAGTAATAAGACCAACATACCCTTGTTTGTGCTATAGCAGTAATTCACCTTTGGTCTCCACCCCCAAGAGAGCAGTCCATTTTGGTTTGTGGCATAACAGTAACTCACCTTAGCTAAGGAACACACTGTGCTTGTTTGTGCCATAACAGTAACTCATCTTTGCCCCCCACCAAAAATAATAGGGTACCTTGCATGTGCCATACCAGAACTCACCTTTGCTTCCCCCAGAAGAGCAGTCTTATGCTTATTTGTGCCATCCAACCTGCCCTTCAGGTGTTGCCAACTGCATATCATATTATTCCCAGTTAATATCCTCAAACATTTTAAGGTCAATGATATGGACTAGCTTACATACAGCATGCCTCTGAGTACTGGTCAGCTAACTGATGCATGACCAAGAAACACAGAAAGGTAAGACAGAGCTGTATATTTCCAAGCAATAATCGCAACAGGTTGTATGATCACTAAGTGCACTACTAAATATAATAAATGAAGAAATAACAGTTTATGCCTTGATATCAGTGTACATTCAGCTGCAGTTGTTTGTGTGAGGAATGACTTCAGTTCTTTGTTGCAAAGCTGTTTGTGTAGCAAAGTCAGATAAGGCACCCATCCTGTTTTCTGAAGGTGCATTAGAGTGAAAGTTGAAATACAGACTTATGTAGACATATCTCATGTGTACTACCATTTTCTACTGTACATGTTATAGATTGATTTTCCTCATTTCAACTATTTCTCCCTCTTTTTTAGGGGGGGGGCAGTGTTTGCATGATGCTCCTCTTAGCAGAAATGGGTTTGACTGTGCTCATATGGTTTGCAGAAAGCATGGTAGTGCACAAACTGGACATATGGACCAGCCAAGTAGCAGACAAGACCCAGACAGCCACAAATAGAAACCAAATGCATTCAATTAATACTACTGGCCATCAGATTAACAGCAAAAACTTTGCAATGAATGTTAAGATGGGAATGTCATGTAACTAAATCCTGTGGCAGAAGGTGTTAAGTTTAGGTGTGGAGTCCAAATAGTCTGGGTTCTATCATAGGGTATGCAGACTTTGTTTTACTGTTGTGACATTGCAGATTATAGCAATGAAGTGCAACATACACAACTGCTTTCTCAACCTTCTTGTAACACCAGTTGTAAGTATAGGATTACTGTGCACATGGTCCAGAGTTTGAATACAGCATATTCTATACACTTTTAATGCTGTTCCACTTTCCATTTTAGTCACTCTCACTTATAACACTTGACATAGTGTAGCTGATATTAATATTTATATATATGAGTGCTGAGACCACTAATATTGTGTCATTTATTTAATTATATATTTATTATGTATTGCCCAATTACTATCAAAAGTAATGACTGTGGGTAAACTGTGTACCATGTTCATGTAAGTATATTTCTGCTATCTGGACTGGCATGGCCTTCCCATTTGACTAACACAGTTGCACAACTGCCTGCATATCAAATAACCTTGAAATTGCATTGCTTGCCACTGTTGCGCATCACTTACCATCACACAAACATGTTGCCCAGTAGTACA
Organism: Protopterus annectens; assembly: GCF_019279795.1. Lineage (NCBI taxonomy): Eukaryota > Metazoa > Chordata > Ceratodontiformes > Protopteridae > Protopterus > Protopterus annectens. The sequence continues at coordinate 1,952,360,977 of NC_056733.1, forward strand.
CACTCTCTAGGACTGTGTATGATGGTAAGCGATGGAGAACATTTTCAAATGTTGTAAGAGAAAAACGTGTGCACTCCCATTAAGCCCAATACATGCAATTGGAGAGAAAATATCATTCTACATCGGTCTTGATCTGTGTAGGCATGGTAGGCATTTGTGGAGAGGGTCTAAGATTACATGCTCAAAGATGGAGTGTCCAAGAGTCCAAAGTTTTTGTTGGACTCCTAGTGAATGAACATGGGCCAAGGCTATTGCACAGGACTATTTTGGCTTGGATTACAAATCAGAGGCATGGGATAGTCTTGACTGGGTTTTGATGAGTGCTACTGGTATCCCCCACACTGTTGAGCAATGCAGACATCACTACAGTGACTTCTGGAGGATGAAGATGGATACTCTCAAATGTTGGATTGAGGAATGTAGGACTTGGGTCAGCTCACAGATGTTTAAATATCAATTACAGAGACTACTTGTAAGAGTTAAAAGCTGAATATAGCCAGGACTGGTAATCATAATGGTATTCTGTTTTGTTTCTTCTGCAGCCATCACAGACCAAGAACAGAATGTGCAAACCCATGTCACTAGATTGGCAGAGATGAGAGAAGCATGTGGTATGATATATGCAGCAGAACGGTACAGTTACTGTAGCATTAAAAGTTTAAGATATTTTTTGTGGGTATCTTCTACAGTTGTATCAAAATGACCATGCATATCGTAACTGTTGCAGCAAGTATGCATGCATTAGTTTGTAGGCCAAACTAAAGGTACAGTATTAGACAGTAGTCAGAGGTTGTGGGTTCACATACCACACTTCCCAGCTATACGATACTGTTAATTTTTCATCAGTATTGTACAGTACATTCAAACCTCTATAACAGTGGCGCAAATGGTCAGTTGTAAACTGTAATCTGTATAATTTGAACTCACGTATGTCCAATATATGCACACATGAAGGATTGATTGCTGCAATTTGTAGTATAATGTGCATCTGTTATGAGCTGTGTAGTCTCAAAAGTAAAAACTGTATCTGTTAGAAGTTGGTAGTCTTAAAAGTAATGATAAAAGAATAGAGCAAAGTAATTTTATCAGTGTCACATATGAAGTTGCTAATGTTCTCCTTTTTTTCTCTCACCCCACCCGTTATCTTCTGTTTTTTTTTTTTTTTTTTTTGTATTATTTTTTTTCCCACAGCACACCTGTGTAGGCCTTACCCACAGGATCCTCCTGACTCATTCCACCGGCTACAGCATCAAGGCCCATTATGTCTGGGATGCAACCTAGCAGCACTCTCTGCTACCTCTGCACTACCTATCCCCTCAAGTAGCCCTGCCCCAAAGGATAGGTTACTGGTTCTCTCTAGGAGCAGTGGCAGAGGTGGTGATTTTATCACCCTTGACAAACTGCCAGAGTTGGTCCACAGGACTGTGTGTCATACAGTTGGTGCTCTCCTACGCTAGATGGTAACAGTGCTCTTCATCATTGTACTTAATAACATGAGAAGTAACAGAGATGTCAGACATTGCAGCCATTGGTGCAGTGATGTGACAGTGATAGCAGTCTAGTGGGTGATGACTCAATTCTCACTGTCAGCCAGCTTGATGTCCATGGGTTCACAATCTCCCCACCCCCACCCAAATCATGGTGTTCACCCTCTTATGTCCTTTAATATCTGTGTGTCTATTCTTGTATGTCCTGTCAGTCTGCAATTGCTTACTCACCTACCCAACCTAACTGACCTAGACATACCTACATCCCTTCCCCAGCATTCCTCTCTGTTCCCCCCCAAAAAATCGGCACCTGTCCCCAAAAATTCATCCCATACATAGCTCTCCATTTCAAACACATGTCTTCTTGACATGCTTGATTCATTACAGTTGGCTATACAACATGACTGTGTTGTGATCACCCATCACTCTGGAGGTGACAGTGCAAATTCAGCTAATATTCTGCACATTTGAACATTTTTTACTGTTGAAGAAATGGTTATGATTCTTTCCTACCACCATCTTGCACATTCCTGACCTCCTTTCACTTGGTTCTTCCCCCTGCTTGCTCTTAATTTCAACACTTTCCTATCGTCTCTATTTTTTTTCTTTAAAGACTTATTACTTGATCGTGCTTCTCACTTGTGCATGATGCACACCATCGCTCAATTATGCTTTAAAGGAAAGAAATGGGGAAGATTGGAAAGTGGTAAAATGAGGAGCAAGCAGGGGGAAAATAAAATGAAAGGAGGGCAGGAACATGCAAGAGGGTGGCAGGAAGGAACCATAGCTATGCAGTTCTTCCGTAGTAGAAAATGATCACCTGTGCAGATGATTAGCTGAATTTACAATGTCACCTGACAGAGGGAAGGGACAACAATGCAGTCATATTGTATAGCCAATTTTACTGAATCAAGTGTGTCAAGAAGACACATTTGCAAAATGAAGAGCTATGTATAGGATGAATATTTATTGTCAGACAGGTGCCTTTTTTTTTTTTTTAGAAAGAGAGAAATGTAGGGGGAAGAGCATAGGTATGTCTAGGTCAGGTATGTTGGGTAGATGAAGAAGCAATCACAAACAGACAGGGTATACAAGACAAAACAGAGGGATGTTGAAGGACACAAGAGGTTGGTGAACACCATGGTCTGGGTGCGGGTGGGGAAATTGAGAAACTATGGTCAACAGGCTGGGTGACAGTGAGAATCGAGTCCTCACCCACTGGACTGTTATCACTGTCACCTCACTGCACCAGTTGGTGCAGTGCCTGACATCTGTGTCTCCTTCTGGTGTTCTGTAAAAAGATGGAGAGCAGGTGCTCCATCTAGTATATGCGTGCACCAACAGTGTGTCACACTTGTCTTGGGTGATAAGATCACCACCTCCACCACTGCTGCCAGAGGGAACAACTGGCCTATGCTGCAGGACAGAACTACCTGAGGGGCAAGGTAGTGCAGGGGCAGCAGAAGGGGGTGCTGCCAATTTGCATCCCAGATGTGATGGCATCTGTGCCGTAATCAGTGGAGTGGGGGCAGGAGGATCCAGTGGAGCAGTCCTACCTAGCTGTGCTTTGGGAAAAAAAGAGAAGATAAGGGTTGGAGTGAAAGATAAAAAGGGGATAACATTAGTAACATGAAATGTGACATACAATGCATTTATGGAATTATTTGACTCTATTCTTTTACTCTTACTTTTAAGACTAACAACTCCTAACAAATACCGTTTCTACTCTTAAGACTATACAACTCTTAACAGATGCACAGTCTACGACAGATCACAGCAAAAAATCCTTTTATGTGTGCATATAATGCACATATGGGTGTTCTAATTATACTGATTACAGTTTATAGCAGGCCATGTGTGCCACTGGTATAGAGGTCTGAAGTTATATTGTAATATTTATAAAAAACATAACACTATTCTATAGTTGGGAAGTGTGGTTTTTGAACCCACAACCTCTGACTACTCTCAAATACTGTACTGTTGTTTTGGCCTACAGACTAGTGTATGCATACTTTCCTTTCACAGTTCAGAGATGCATGCTAAATTTGATACAACTGTATAATAAACCAAAAAAAGCTGTCTTTAACTTTTAATGCTACAATAACAGTACTGTTTGGATGCATACATACCACATGCTTCTCGCATCCATGCTAGAATAGCCCTATAGATTGTCTTATTCAGTTCTGTCTCTGCAGCAGCTGTGGAAAAAAACAAAACAGAACAGAATACCATTAAGAATACCAGTCTTGACTATATTTAGTTTTGAACTTTTACAAGTACGGTCAGAAATTGATACTTACACATCTCTGGGGCGTCCCCAGTCCTAAATTCCTTGAGCCAACATTTGAGGGTATCCCTCTTCCTACTCCATAGGACATTGTGGTTGTGTCTACATCGCTCAGCAGTGTGAAGGATACTGGTAACTCTGGTCACAGCCCAGGCAAGACCATTCCATGCTTCTGCCTTCTAATCTGAGCCACAATAGTCCCTCTGCAATAGCCTCAGCCCATGTTCCATCACTAGGAGTCCAACAAACACTTTGGATTGCTGAACACCCCATCTTTGAGCATGAAAACCCACTCCCTCACCAGAAACACCTGCCATGCCTACCACAGATTCAGACCAATATGGAATGCTGGTTTCCCACCAGTTGCAGTTCCTGCATTTGCTGGAAACAGGCACACTGTTTGAAAGTGTTGCATAATGCTTACCATCATGCAAACAATGTGCTGAAAATTTCCGAATTCAAGCAGCAAGATTGCGTGATGTTAAGCAGAGTAAATTACACGATGGGTTATTGGATCTACATGTAAAAGCATTTGGAATTGTGGCATGCACCTGGATTCAAACCCAGTGCCATCTGACTCAAAAATGAATGGATCAATGCATTAACAGATGGTGCCACAGACTCAGCTGAGTACCAGTTGTATTTTAGAGACTGAATAACAAATAGGTTCATAGGTTTGTACTAGGCTATTGGCCCTAGAGCCTATACAAGCCTAGCCATAACAATTCCCTGGCTATTTCTTCCCACACTATTTACTTCCCAGCTACTTAATCCAACTCTCTGGCTGCTGGTATTAATTCACTTAATGAACTGATATGTTCCTTTTGGGGGCCAGATTGTACTGGTTCTGAAAACAAGTATATACAATACATTTAACTGCTTTTGTATTAGTGTAGATTAGCTATAGTGCTTTATAAACAATAAATGGATATCTCGCAATAATGTTTTATAAAACATTACTGGGGAGTGTGCAATAATGTTTTATACAAATTTAATGGAGAAGATAAGACAATGGTTATATGGGGAGCAAGCACAGGGGAGTATAAAGGGAAATCCTTGCTAAACTGTGACAGTTACTATTGATTGTATAAAATATATTTGCTTCTTAATTGACTTTGTGGCAGCATGTGTTAATGCATTGCTGTTGGAAGCAGATGTTACTGGGTCCAAATATGGGTGTAGGATGGACATTTACAAGTGTATATGATACTTTTAAATACATTTACTTATATTGCTGCCACTCACCATTACTTTACATTGTTGCAAGATGTGCACCATTGTGCAATTATGCTTTAAAGAAATCAAATGAGGAAAATAGGAAAGTGGTGAAATGGGGAGCAAAAAGGGGGAAAACAAAATGAAAGCAGGGTAGGAATGTGTAGGAGGGACGTGAGAAAGAACCATAGCTATCGATGTCTTCAACAGTAAAAGATGATCATATATACAGAATATTTGTCACCTCTAGAGAGAGGCGTACAACACAATTATGTTGTATAGCCAACTGAACTGAATCAAGGGTGTCAAGAAGACACATGTTCGAAATGGAGAGCTATGTATGGGATTAATTTGTTTTGGGACAAGTACCCATTTTTGGGGGGGGGGGCAGAGAGAGAAGAATGTTGGGGAAGGGATGTAGTTAGGACTGAGTGAGGTAGGTTGGGTAGGTGAGGAAGCAATCACAGATAGGATATACACGACAAAACACAGGGATGGTGAATGACACAGGAGGTGGGTGAACACCATGGTTGGGGTGAGGGTGGAGACATCGAGGGCTCGTGGACATCAAGCTGGATGACAGTGAGAATTGAGTCCTCACCCACTGGAGTGTCATAACTGTCACCTCACAGTGCAAATTGCTGCAGTGCCTGATGTCTGCATATTCTCCTAATATGTTATACAAGGATGGAGAGTAGATGCTCCATCTTGCGTAGGTATGCACAAATGGCACACAATCCTATGCACCAACCCTGGCAGTTATTCACAGGTTACAAATTCACCACCTCAACCACTGCTCCCAGAAGGAACCACTGGCCTATCCTGCAGGGCAAAACTACCCGATGGCCCAGGTAATGCAAGGGTAGCAGAGGGGGTACTGCCAGGTTGCATCCCAGATGTGCTGGGTAGTGGTGCTGTAGCCGTTGGAGTAAGGACAGGAGGATCCCATGGGACAGGCCTATTCTGGTGTGCTGTGGGGAAAACAAAAATAAAGTAAAAAGAAAAATATTAGAAAAAAAAAATAAAAAAAGAGATAAGGGTTTTTGTGAGAAAAAAAAAGAGGGATAACATTAGTAACTTCATATGTGCCATACAAAGCATTGATACAATTATTGACTCTGTTCTGTTACCTTTACTTTTAAGAGTACAAACGCCTTACAAATTTACTTAATTGTTTTAAAACTACCTAGTTCATAACACATGCACACTATAGTACAGATTGCAGCAATCAATCCTTGAAGTGTGCATATACTGCATATATGGGTGCTACAACTATACTGATTACAGTTTACAGCAGACCATTTGTGCCACTGGTATAGAGGTCTGACATTACATTGCAATAACGATGAAAACTTAACAGTATTGTAAATGTTGTAAGTGTGATGTTTGAACCAACAACTTCTGACTACTTCCTAATATTATACTGCTATTTTGTCCTTTAGACTAATGCATGCAGAGCCTCCTTTTAGAGTTCAGAGATGCATGCTCACTGTTCTTTGAGAATATAAAACTGTTGCTTTGTGCTACAGACTAAGGCATGCAGACTTTCTTTTACAGTTGAGATATACATGCTCAATTTGATACAACTGTATTAAATACCAATTAAGTTGTATTTAACTTTTTATGCTACAATAACAGTACTGTTTTCATGCATACATACCATATGGTTCTGATATCCTTGCCATTTTTGTGACATGGGTCCTCAGATTCAGATATCTGTCTGTGACAGCTGCGGAAAAAACAGCAGAACAGAATACTATTACAGATACAAGTCTTAACTGTATTCAGCTTTTAACTCTTACAAGTTGTTACTGTAATTGACATTTACACATTTGTGGGGTGTCCCGGGTCCTAAACTTCACAATCCCATGGTCAAGGGTATCCCTCTTCCTTCTCCTGAGATTGCCAAAATGGTGTTGACATTGTTCTCCAGTGTGGGAGACACTTGTAGCACTGGTCAAAACCCTGGCATCAATATTCCATGCTTCAGATTTGAAATTTTAGCCTGAATAATCACTATGCAGTTACCAGGGCCCATGATGCTGCTCTAGGAGTCCAACAAAGACTTTGGACTCCTGGACACCTTATGTCTGAGTTCAGAAGTATTCTCCCTTACCACAAACACCAAACATGACTGCCATTAATCAAGCCCAATGTAGAATAAGGTTTTCCCACCAATTGCACTTTATATCCTGATGTATTGCTGCCACTTCTGGTTACCTCATGCTTACTGAGTATGTACACAGTGTTTGAAAATGTTGCATGATGGTTACCATCATGCAAACACAGTGTGCTGGTTCTCTGCTTCCAGTGTTTGTGCTATATGCTGCAGCATGCAAACAGTGGCCATTTATTTTTAAATGAAGAAAACTAAAGAAAGGGAAAAGCAAATGCCATGCTGTCATACTATCATTGGGCAAAATCAGTGCTATTTGTGTCATAAAAACACAAAAGACCAAATGACTGTAGAGTCTGCACACAAATTTAATACAGAACCAGAGATAAAAAACTTTAAGAGCTTTTCGTTTGCTCACTAGCAAATTTCTTCAGAAGTAAGCATACAACCAATTAAGCATTCCTAAATAGGCTCACAATTTTAAAAGTGCGGGAAACTGCAATGTTAATTGATAATTAAACCAACAACAACATTCTCTCGAACTTCCGATATTAATACATATAAACCTTATAAATGTACATAAATGTATTAAAAATACACATAAATATATTTCAGAACATTTGCTTCCTAAAATTATGCATTAGAAATGCCTTACTGATTTTTTTAAAAAATAATACCATATTGGGCAATGATGTAATAAAAACTACCAGGAAGTTTTATCTTTGTAAACTTTTAAGCTTTAAAATATGTTGGTTGTTGGTTTAATTATCAATTAACATTGCAGTTCCCTGCACTTTTAAAATTGTGAGCCTATTTAGGAATGCTTAATTGGTTGTATGCTTACTTCTGAAGAAGTTTGCTAGTGAGCAAACGAAAAGCGCTTAAAGTTTATCTCTGGTTCCATATTACATTCTTGTGTAGACTCTACAGTCGTTTGGTCTTTTGTGTTCTAATAGTTTTCATGCCTTGTCTATTTGTGTCATAGCTCTCAACCTTCCATCTCCAAAATGAGGAACAGTAGCCCTCATAATGTGGAACCAATGGTCAAAATATGGAAAATGTACTAATGGCTTACTAACATCTTAAAGTGGGACTGTTATCTGATGTTTAAAATGTGCTGGTTTTACTTACATACAAGATCTTTTAATGAATTAATGTGATTGATTTTTATTTACCCTGCATACCAATGAAAATTTTCATAACATCAGATGTGTGACAGACCCTTTGAATGTGGAACTTCATTCAACATGAACTTTTAAAACCCAAAACAAGGTATGTGAGCGATGCAATATGTGTAGTCCAGGTGGTCATAGCAGCATTTCAAGCAAATTTGCACACCAGATCTGCTTGAATTTACATGGTATTGCAATCTGCATTCACTTGAAAGCTTTTGCAGCCGGCAGTCTTATATGGAAATGCTATCTGTATTCATATTAGAAGTTTCATGGCCAGCAAGACTGCTGCGAGCTGCAAAACCTTGCTATATGGGCGCTACACCTCATTAATATGCATGCCATGATGATTCGCAATGAGCAACACTGTGTCCATGGTAACACTCTGTGTAGACTCTGTGCAAAGCCTACACAGAAGTTATTGAATCCTGGGGCTAGACTTTGTAAAAAATATTCGGGTGATAATGTCATTTAAGCTAGCGCTTACTCTGCAGTTCTACTGCCAAACAAAAAAAAAAAAGAGAGAGTGTGCTGCTCATAAGTGAACAAAGATGTGTCACAAGTTGCTTCCTCCTATTGGGTGATAACTTGAACCCCTTTGTTGAGACGAAAATCTATGCAGCCAGTTCTTATAGCACCTCAGCTTGTTAAACTGGAAATCTAACAATCTTAAATGGCAGAAAAAAATCACTAGATATGTCTTTGATTCACTGAGTATATTTGCTCTATAAAAGTTGACTGATTTAGTCAAATATCCTGAAAATTCAACATTTAAATTATTATTGTGCTGCACGAATGTCTGAATGAATACTGTCATTCATTCTGTTTTCTGTTATCACCTTTCTAAGAGACTGATAACCACCACAATTTTTATTGCTTCTTAATCTACCTACTGTTACCTTTTAACAAAAAGCCTCTTATTAGTAATATGCCTATTTCTTTTTTTATGGCTGTTCTCATATTTGTTGGTTGGATGCTCTTTTCTGTTAAATAGGCTGGAGGTTGATAATTACTCCCAAAATTCATTCTGTTTAAGTTCTTTTTCATAGCTAACTCACCTATAACATTGGCAACATCAGTATCAGGTGAGATGTTTCATGTATTTTGTCTCAACTACTAGTTTCAGAAAATATATCATGCAACTGACCACTTGTCTTAGATGTACAAGGATTGTCTTAGATGTACAAGGAATGGTGTTACTGTTTTATAATGGTTTGTGTGAACCATATGATTGTTCTCAAATAACTTGAATGGCTGGCAGACCAATACTGTACTCTTGCTGCATTTCTCATGTCTCAGATTGGCCTGACTACAAGACTTACTAACTCCAAATGCACTGATGGCAGTAGGACAAACAACACATGATCAGACCCTTTGTTCACAGCAGTGACAGCAGAGGATTCCTTGGTTAAGTCAGAGCCTTCTTGGCCATTAATTTTTGACAGTGCATTCCAATGGACCCATTTGTTCTCCCAGAGGCTATTGTCTATGGAATTTGTACTGAACAAAAAAATATCAGACATAGCTGTTGCAGGAGCATGAATTTATTAGTAATAACAACTTTATTAGCTTTCAATGGTATATATACTGTAAACTGTACATAAAAACTCTATAACAGCATTGCAGCTTGTAAACTTTATTGACACCAATACAACCATGGGCCTGTTACTGGGTGGTATACCATAAAGCCCTCCTGAATGGCCATTAATAACCATGGAGATCAACCCCTTCCACTGCCTGTGCAGTGCTGTTATGAATTGAATTCTTGGTCATCAATAGCAAACAGCATAAAAAGGTTGGAGAATGTGAACAAAAGAAGGGGTGTGAAGCCAAGAAGAGCCACCTACCAGGCTTCTAAGCCTGACCCCACTTTTTTTCTTTTTTGCTTTGTGTTACTTAGGTAATAGGTTTGGGCGTAGCTCTTATGGGTACATTGTAAATCAGTTAACGCAAATAATATCCCATTGAAATATTACTGAACTTCTTGCTAAAAGATGCTAACTGAATGTTCAAAGTGTTCCTTTAAAAACAAACTTAACCTTACAGTGAATAAGTCCAAACCAAAGCCTGATAGGAGGATCCCATCTTTTTTAAGCCACATGGCATCCTTGTCGTATAACTCTATGTGCTCCAATTCATGGACTCCTAATAATGAGCATGCTTTTGCTACCTTCTGGTTGACAAACCTGGATTTTTCTATCATTCACTGATTGTGGGCACCAAGCCAGCACAATCTGGGCACAGTTGCTGCCAATACTAAAAATAAGTGGTTCAAGTATATATTTATATTGATATATCCTGTAAAAATACAGTTACAAGATGTATTTTAGGTGTAAAACCAAGATCATTCTCTTCAACATGAAGGATGATACTGTCCAGATTTCTCATCTCTCCCAGAATCTGGGACAGGTGGCTAATCACTTGACTCCAAGAAAGAACTGGGAAACCTCTCCATAGTACCTGAAATTCTTTACAATCTAGCTCAAGGTTTGAGCCATTAGAATGAATTAAAGGTCTGGAATGGGTTTGAGAACTAAATGAATGTCCAAAAATAAGGATGGTTATAAAACCTATAAAAATACACTTTATAAACTATGCGAAAGGATTGCTGAATGTAACTTAAATAAGCATTAGAGGTCCACCTGCCTAAGGTTTTTGAGGACTTTCAAAGCATGACAGAATGACCTGAAGCAACTAAGTCAGAAGTTTGAGTAATTCTAAATGAGTGGGAACTGTGAAGGCTGGAGAGGATCCCTAAGTGTGTTAATACTTAATTGCGCTTGTTGGCGAAGTCACATTTGGTGATATCACCCCCCCCCCCCCACAGCTGCTGAATACAGCTCTGTCTCTGCTAGAATAATGGCTTGGTTCTCTAAATGTGTGCCCCAAGAATCCAGAGAAGTAAGAGGACCTGTACTTCCCTGTAAAGTGACTTAGTTGCCCGTGACCTAACCGATCTGTTTTAGAACTATTGATACAAAACAAAACAGGATTATTGATAAAAATAACTTCATATCACTGGAGCTTGCCATTTATTTCACTGATTGTTTTGTCGTTAAAGTTTAGTCAAAAAAACAAAGTTGCCCACAAGTAGTAATTATAATACAATAAAAACATAATATGTAGACTAAACACAATATATTTTAATAGTTCACAGATTATTGGACGTCTCTTGTCATTCTTTAAATTCTTTTGAGAGGCCCATCCTCTTAGTATTCTGGCAAATGACCAGTGCTTGGTGATATCAGGAATTGTGAAGATTCTGGCAAAATAAATAAATAAATAAATAAAGGTACTAGGTGAATTCTAACTGTAGATGGGTCAAGACCTCTGAACTTATAGTAATGAAAATAGTGTAAAATAATCTGGAGAGATCACCATTGACCCTGATGTCTAAATTGTTGAAACATTGGGCAATCTCATTTATAGCTGATCTCTAAGCTCTCTTTGTGTTTTTGGCCCATGAGTTCCAAAACCAGGCTGTGGTTAACCTTCTCCAATCATCCACATATTATCTGGAATAGGAGTGGGAAGTAATATAGCAATAACCCATGCCTGGGTGTGGGTAATGCTGGATTTACCCATGGTTGGTGTGGTTTGGTCACGAGGGTGAAGCCCGTGTGGCCAAACAAAGACAATCGTGGGTAAATCCAGCATTACCCACACCCAGAAGCAGGTTATTGCTATTACACAATGACAATATTTAAGAAAAAAAAATACTTACTTTTCTTAAATAATGGCATTGTATAATGCCTCCTTGCTGCCCTTTCGCAACTGTATGGTATTCTGCGGCAGTTCTGATATACTGCGCATGTGTATGCTTACACAGTACATCAGAGCTGTGGGTGGAAGCAACGGAGAAAGCAAGATCTCCGTTGCTTTTGACAAAGTGTCTCGCTATGTTAAATGAGTTTAACATAGCGAGACAGCTTTAAAAAAAGCAATGGAGAAAGCAAGATCTCCGTTGCTTTTCACAAAATGTCTCGCTATGTTAAAGGAGTTTAACATAGCGAGACAGCTTTAAAAAAAGCAACAGAGAAAGGAAGATCTCCATTACTTTTTTTAAAGCTGTCTTGCTATGTTAAACTCCTTTAACATAGCGAGACAGTGTCTAAAAAGCAACGGAGATATTGCGTTCTCCATTGCTGTAAAAAAAAAGGACCTATGCTAATGGAAAAAGTCTGGGCAACCGGACCTTTTTCCATTAGTATAAGCCTGATTTACAATGTGCATGCTGACCAATCAGCATGCAAGTTTTAGAATATTAATGGGGGGGTCGTTGTATAATAATAAATAAACTGTAGCAACTGTTTGCTAAATTTGCAGCAGACAGGGATTCATACATTTCAACAATTAATCATTTTGTTTAGACTTTTAGTTCCCGACCAGCTCTTTCTTCCATATCCAAAATTGTATTATTTTCAAAATTTCTGATAATACCCATTTTCCATTATATTTTATCCCATTCATTCTTTCATACCATATAATCCATATTATACTAAACAATGTATCAACTAACTTAGCTATATTCTTTTTTTTCATATTTTCATAATATCCATATTCTATTATATCCATATCTATGCAATTAACATTTTTTGGTCCTTCTAAATAGTCTTTGTCATATATTTCTTTTCATAATTGATTCACTTTATCACATTTAAAAAAAAAAACGTTCCACAGTCTCTAGTTCCTCACAAAGTATACACATTCTATCTTTTATTGATTTATATGGCACATTGCCTTTATTGATAACATATTTATAGATAACCTCCATAAAAAAGTCTGTACATTATACATATTTTCGCATCTGTTCATTCTTGCTTTTACCTCCTTCACTTTTTTACCTTCTGTTTCCAAGGCTACACATAATAAAATGTTCTCATTAAATTTTCATATGATGTTTTTCTATTCTTGTAAGTTTCCTAAATCAACCTTCCATAGTAATATTTTTTTATTGATATCATTTCTTTTCCATACAAGTGATTCCTTTACTTGTGTTTAAACCTTTAAGCTTTTCCCATATTAATTTACATTTTTCTCTATATTCTTTATTAACAAATTTCCTTTTTCTTGTATATCTATTGATACTTTATAAAGTTTAATGAAGCTATATATAAAATTGGATATATTAGACCCAGACCTCCTTCGTTTTTATAAACATACAATATTCCTCTTTTAATTAAGAGTCAACCTAGATCCCCATATGAATGCAAATAACACATTCAATAATTATTTTTCACATTCTGGTGGTATCATAAACACACTTGCTAGATGTGCTATTTTACTTATTACTACAGAATTAATTAAATATACTTTTTCTTGTACAAAAGTTTAAAAGTTCTCCAAAATATATAGCACATGTACTTCTTATTTTAAGTATCATGTCCTTCCATTGTGTGATGCTCTGTTGTTCGCTACAAAACTTTATTCCCAAAATGTCTGTTTGTTCATTATTAAATTGAATACCTTTTATTTTTCCAGAGAACCTCAGTTCTTTACTTTTTTCTTCATTAATACTTTGCCATAACACCTTTAGGTCCTGGCTATGTGTCTGAATAGCTATATCCATCCATTTTTTTTATTGTTTGCAAGTTGTTTTAAATCATCTGCATAAGAGAACATCACTGGAATCTGAATTCCCTCTAGCAAACAATATTTAGCTTCCTCTAATGTCCTATTTATATTAGAAACTATTGCATTCATAATGCATGTCCCATAGTGTTTCATGTTGGATCTTATCAAATGCTTTATTTATGTCACATACTATTTTCAATTCAGTTTCCCTATTTATTTTATCACAAAGAAAATTCTCTTATTAACATTAATAGTTTTTTACTTTCTTTTTCATTTATTCCAAATATTGTTTCAGTCAATACTTTATTAACCTTGCTATTCTTCTTTTCTATTATTTTCATAAAGATCTTGTAATCCACATTATTTAATACTAAGGGTCTCCAATTTCCAATTTTTTATGTCTGTTTTTTTCCCTTTTTCCATATAAATTTAATTGCTCCTACACATATTCTTTCATCATTTACACCCTTTTCAAACCATTCATTCAATGCCTTAAATATACTTCTTTTGCCACTCTTTTTGTCCTTATACATTAAATATTCAAATGTTCAAGTCCAGCTAAACCCATGGCCAATTCTACATTTGCTGTTTTCAATACAGTTTTAAATTCTGTCATTGTAATTGTTTCTTCCATTCTATTATTATCCTCATCAGTTAGTTTTTCAAGTGCTATCCTTTTTTTCTTACAGTACCACCAATTGACAAGGTTTCAAGAATATGCCTTTTAGCTGTCTGCATAATTTCTTTTTGTGTATCCACTAAACATCCTTCCTCATTCCTTAATTCTCTTATTATTCTTATGTTTTCTTTAACTGTTTTACTTAGATATGGTACTACTTCTTCTGTTCTTCCTTGTAAAAAATATCTTTGTTTAAATAAGATTTTTTAAAATTTTTCTTGGTTCATTTCATATAACATTCTTTTTTTTCTAGAAATGCTTCCTTATTGTCTACTATACATCTAAAGATTTGATTACTGATTTCATTATATTTATCACTAGCTTGTATTCTTTTTTCTCATTTGCCATTCTAATATCACTTTTTTATATTTTCTTTTAAACTGATCCACCAGTCTGTCCAGTCTTTATAAATTCCTCTCCCTTTCATGTTTATACAATATAGCCAAAACTGACGTATTATTTCTTTTACTTGCTCATTTAGGTCTGATTCATTACTTCTTTTTATACCTCTGCCTATTCTTATAGAACCTTTTTTTCTTAACTCTGAGGAACCTGTAATTTTAACTCACTGATGTAATATACTCTCTGGAGCTATAAAGTAATCAGTTTTGATTCTTAGATTATGCATTCTGTATGTTCAATGTTTGTTTTTCCCACAAAAACATTTTATAGTTTTTAACCATAGCAAAAATAACTTCTACATCTGCCCTTTATTTTCGCCTATGTCTTAGATCACAATTAAAGTCACCCCAATACCATTACTTGCATAATCAAGTATTTTCTTAAATTTGGTCTCTATTTGTTTTTGTATATTATATGCATCAAGTGCTATTATCCTATATATTTGATTCTCCCATCTTATATCTAATATTAGTTGTTTGTGTCTTTCGGCTTTTCCCGGTTAGGGCTCGCCACAGCAGAACTCTTGTCCTCTAATGATTGGTAGTGGATTTTTACGTACAGGGTTACCAGCCCTGACGCACAACCTTCAACGAAGGCACACCCCATTCACGTATGCCTCCACACAGAAGATGCTCTAGCTGAGAATCGAACGGGGCTACGTCTTGCTATGAGGTGACAATGCTACCACATCACCACCACCGCAGTCTTATATCTAATATTAGTATTCCTCCTAATACTAATAATGCATAATCTAGAATCTCTATACATTCTTTACATAGAATTGTTATACCCGAACATTTTCATCTCCAAGGTTCCATATAACTTTGCGTTCCCATAGCCCATTAACTTGCATTCATTCATCTTCTGTTGTTATTGTTATATCTATTAGTATTATGATATCCACATCTAGCCTTTTACACCTTTCTAAAATTCTTATCCTTCATTGAACATTCTTTAAACTACTTACATTAATGGCTAAGATGTTCACTTTGTGAAACAGTGTTTATTTTTATTCTTTTCATTTCTTATATCCTCCTATACCTATATTTTTGAATTTGCATTTTCTGTCTTTCACTCTTTTTCCAGTATAACTCCTTTTACTTCTGACTTTAATCCATTTATCATCCCCTTCATCACTGGAATTATTTACTTCTTCCTCTATTCCCCTTCTTAACTTTTCATGTCCTTTATAGTTCATTTACCACTATTCTTATATCAGCCTCAATCATTTTTTTCTTGTTGTGTTTCTTCTGTATTATCTACTAATGCATACTCCCTATTTTGTTATGCTATTGTTACCTGCATATCCTTTTCTGAATCATTGCAGTCCATCCACGAATGCCCTATTTTTTCACACTTATACATTTTGCTCACATTTTTTTGCTTCATGACATATGTCCACAATCTCAAAGGAAGCACTCAGATCTGCTCAGAACAGGTGGTCAAGGACACCACATGCACAAATGCAGTAGATATAGCCAACCTGTTGGTAGACAGCTTCAGTGAAAACTTCACTCCTCTGCCCCCCCATCAGTAAGTCATAACATCCCCAGTACCTGTCCCCCTCTCCTTATCTCTAGGGAGAAAGTCATCATTACCCTCTCAAAGGCAAAAATTTCAGCCTCAATGGGACCTGATAACATCTCAGACTGCATCCTACATGAACTCAGGCAGGAACTTGCTGCACCATTAGGCACCCTATTCAACCAAAGCCTAAGTACTGGCTTCATCCCAGCTGAGAGGATGACAGCCACTGTCATCCCTTTGCACAAAGATGGAGCGTCCACAGGTCCAGGAAATTATAGACCCATCAGCCTATTTAGCATGATCTGCAAGGCTACAAAGAGGATTATCATGAACCTCTTTAACAAGGACATTGACAACCTCCAAACACTCTGTACCCCACAGTTTAGTTTCATCAAGGGGAGGTCATGCCTGTTAAAGATGGTGCACACTACTTACCATGACCTGGCCAAAGCCTCTGATACTATTCTCCACTTAGGTATAATAGATAAACTCTCTCAACTAGGCATCAATTCATATGTTACCAGATGGGCAGCAAACTGGCTCACTGATAGAACACACCTAGTCAAAACAGGGGAAGCCATAATGAGCAGTGTACCCCAAGGATTGGCCTTGGGGCTTCTGCTGTTTGTGATATACTTTTCTGAGGTGCAGGCCAAAACTGGTGGGCTATGGCTGACCAAGTTTACAGATGACTGCATGCTGGGTGCTGTCTTCAAGTCCCCTAGTTATGTGGCTATCCTCCAAGAGAGTCTCACCCAAACAAATGACTGGTGCCAAAAATGCATCATCCCCTTTGGGAGAGTGATGTCACTATAAATAATAAGGTCCTAAGCACGCAATCAGTTGTGAGGGACTTGGGCACCCAGGTTGATAGCAAACTGACTTCTGACCACCATATTGCCTTCATTGTACAGAAAGCTTTCTACATGGCAAACCTTATTAGTAAGGATATCTCATCCAAGGACAAGGTGGTCATAAGATCTCTGTATTCTTCCCTTATAAGACCCATTATTGAGTACAATGCCCCTTTCAGCGTGTACCTCACAAAGCACATACAGCAGCCGGAGAGAACACAGAGATTAGTCAACATAAGAATCCAGGGCCTCAATCACCTATCCTACACAGATAGACTAAAGGCCCTATACCTCTACTCAGTCTCCTACAGACTCCTCAGAGGTGACCTCTGTCTGGCATACAAAGCAATCTCAGACCCTGCCTTGATGGGACTGCTGCATATCTGCAAGTCAAGCTCCACTTGAGTAACCCACATACAGGACCTCAACCTGGTCTGTGACATGAATAGGATGTGTTGGTGGGACAGATTTGTGTCCCAGAGACTGCCCCTTTTGTGGAATAGACTCCCTCTCCACGTCAAGCAGAGTACCTCATTCACCCTTTTAAGAGCAACCTGGATAAGTGGGTGGGAACAGAAAATACACCCCTGGGATTCCACCTGTGTCCCTGCTGGACAGTGGCACAGGGTGCTGACTTGATGGAACATGGGCTAAATTCTTAGCTAGGCTTGTAAGGGCCTCAAGGCCAATAGCCTTTTAACTTCCTTTGATCCTATGACCTATTTTACCACAAATGAAACATTTCCTTTTATCACAAATGTTATATAAATGGCCATCTTTACCACCCAAAAAACATGCCTTTGGTTGTCCCCAATATCTAACAAATCCCTTATTCCCATTCCACAGTAATTATACTTGGCAAATGCATTATTTTTGTCATTTTGCATTTAAAATACAACATCACATTCCCACCCACCAGTCAATAGACCTCTGTTATCCTAGACTTTTGTAATGTCCAAAACATCTCTACACACAGTCCTGAAATAGTCTTTCAAGTTGCCTCTTTCAATGTCAGTTTGACATCATATAAATATTCTCTTTCTGTCTTTCATATTAAAAGCCTGCACTACATACATGTTCCAAGGATTTTCACCCCTTCTTTTTTATACTGTTCTAAGAATTTCTCCATAAACTGCACTTCCTCAAAGAAAATGTCACAAAAAATATCTTTATTAATGCAAATAAATGCTCTCACCACTCTGGACTTTACAGCCAGTGGTGAAATGATGCTCTCCTATACTTTGTACCTATCCAGTTCCTTCTCCTTCTTACTGCTTATTCTTACTAGATACTTTCTTCTTACTCCTGCCTTCCTCTCTTCTTTTCTTTTACCTTCTCTTATTGTCTGTATATCTTCCTGGATTCTATTCATCATTTCTCTCCACAATGCTGCCTTTTTGCTCTCTGGCTCACCCTGTTTAACTAATTCTTTTAAGTAGACATTCTGCAACCTTCCTGACTGGAGGGTTGAAACTACACACTTCGGTGTTGCAGATTCAGATACAAATAAATTCTGTTGAAAAAGCACTTCCAAATCTGCCGTATCCACTTCAACTCCCTCATTTTGCCTTTTGCAAACTATTTCACAACTGTATTTGCTTTCCTGTCAATCCTTCATACACTGTTTAACCTCCAACATTTCTTCCACCTCATCTACTGTTTCAGCTGTTTGATTCTCAGCTTCTTTCAATCCAAACACAACAAAAACACTCTCTTTCTCCTCCATTTTTTCAAACTTTTTGCTTCTCCGTGTCACCTCATACCCAGACTGAAAGACAGGAAGTATATTGCAAAATCATATTCTTGTACACTCCAAAAACAGTAGGGGATGTTCCCTGATGCCCTGGCCAAAATTCCCTTAAAAATATAAATACCACCTTGAGTCACCCCCGAAAAGGAGCTATTAGCATAGCAATACTAACCAGGCCCAACAAAAGATAAATAAAAAATTAAAATCTAATGTCGGATTCATTATCCAGCGATGCACAGACATATGCTATGTGTATATAAATATGTGCATTTAAAGTAAACAACCGTGGCAGTGCAATCAATCACTGCACTACCAGTAATGGTGCAAGCACCAAGACAGATGGAAATAAGATAAAAATACACAGTTCTCTCTGATGCAGTGATTGGTCCCAAGTCAAATACTTGCACTTTAGACTCACATAATAGACACAACCATTCACTCTGAGCATGTGTATTTGTTTCGCAGATAGTTGTTGCTGACAATAAATTACTATTCAAATGTTGCACTTTATGGAGCTCAAGCAAACCATCGAGAGTGCAGATTATGCATGAACACTGCCTACTGTCAATCACCTCATGTGCACAGTCTTGAACGAGGGCAATTCCTTTTCACTAATCACAACATTGATGTCCAGTGTAAGTATGGGAACGCAAGTGCCATACGCATACACAGTATATCAAGAAAGCCCCAGCATACAGAGAAAAAAATGCAGAAGAGCAACATGGTGCTGTTATATGAGGACATTATTTAAGAAATGTAAGTAACCTTTTTCTTAAATAATGTCATTGTATAATAGCAATAACCCATGGCTGGGTGTGAGTAATTCTGAATTTACCCACAGTTGGCTTTGTTTGGTCACTTAGGCAAATCCAGCATTACACAGACCCAACTGTGGGTTATTGCTATATCATCCCTTATGAGAATAACTGGGATCATACCATAGATAATGTGAGGGAAACCATGCATGCTAAAAGCTTTTAGAACCTGCTTCTGTCTATTAGTAGTACAGGGCACACTCCTGGGGTACATTTTCTATTTCCCATTCACAGATCTAAGTTCTGTTTGAATACAAACATGGGTGAACTTTGTTTATGTGGACGGGATATATTCTATGAGATATACCTGTCTCTACAAACCTTTCTGTTGATGTTGCAGAAGAAGTTTAGATACATAGACTGAGTATTTATGATGTCAAGTGACTTGTTGTTGTGCAGTAAATCAGAATTGGTTTACAGGATGACTTGTATTCTAGACAAAGGCCACAGCTTAACAGTGTGTAGGATACTGAGAATAGTGACAAAGCTTTGAGTCTGTCCATGTACAGCATGTTGTTTAGGCCATGTATCCATTTAGTAAGGTATCTCTCTGGCCATTCCAGTTGTTGCACCTGTCTGTTCAGATAACATGACAAAGGGGCATTATACTCAATGACTGGTCTAATGAGGGGTCTGTAAATGTGGACAATTACTTCCATAGATCTGGATATAATCCCTTTATTTATAAGCTGTGCAATATAAAGGGACATTCTTACAACAGTAGGACCATGTCTGTCAAAAGTTAGGTCACTGTCCACATAAGTTCTCAAATACCGAACAACTGGTCTAACTCTTAGGGGTGTACTGTCACTGTGGTAGTTCTTGGGGAAGATGACTTCTCAAAGGATACAATGATGTATTTTTTGGCATTTAGTTTCAGTCCATGAGTTTGGCACCAGTTATTTATTTTGGAAGAACCTTCCTGCAGGATGGCTAATCATTTGGGAATTCAGTATTGCTCCTAGCATACATTCATCTGCAAACTTAGTCAGACAGAGCCCTTTGGTATTGGCTATCACTTAGAAGTAGATGCCAAACAGGAGAGGTCCTAGCACAGAATGCTCTAAGATGTCACTGGTGACCGTTCACTGTGCATAAGTAACTTTCCGCATTTTGATTTCTTGTGTCCTATCTGTCAGTCAGTTGGCAATTCAGTGGGTGACATAGGGGTTTATTCCCAGTTCATTTAGCTTTTCTACTATGCCTGATTGGGGAACTGTAAAAAACTTTTGCCAGGTCCAAGTAAGCAGTGTGTACAATGTTGCCTTCATCTATTGCTTTGGTGACCTTTTTAGAAAAGTCCACCAGGTTGAGTAAGCATGACCTGCCTTTGATAAATCCAAACTGAGATGGATCTAGTGTTTGGAGGTTCCATATATCCTGACTGATTAGTTGCATGATATGTTTTCCATGGCTATGCATATGAGGCTGATCATACTTTCAAGCACACATTCTAAAGAACTACATAAGTAGAATGACTATATATACCTTGGCTAATAAATATGAATATGGTTACAACACACACACACACACACACACACACACACACACACACACACACACACACACACACACACACACACACACACACACACACACACACACACACACACACACACACACACACACACACACACACACACACACACACACACACAAACACACATGAGCAGATATATATATTTGTGTGTCTGTTTATTAATCAAAGTAATTCACTAATCTGAAAGAACCAATTTCAGTCATTGTTCATATGCAAAGTACAACAGGACACAAACATACAAAAACTATACATAATATAAGAGGCACACATAGTATAATATAAAAACATGCAAGAGCTGATTAGTTGTTAGCAGACAGAATTGCTGATCATGAATAGACAACTACATGCAAAATGTGAATTTGGCCCAAAGACATGCAGTAGATGAATTGGACACTCTGAAATGACCATAGGTATCAGTATACCTGCGAGTGTGTAATATGAAAGTACAATCAGAGCAGGGCTAGCCACCCAGTGGTGTGAACCTTAGCTCTAGATGATTGTCACTGCTGAAGTGACACTGTGAATCCACGTGCAAAAATAGGAAAAAGAGGTGATGGAGGGATGGATGGATTATAACAAATTAAAAAAAAAACAGCTTCTTAGGAATGCCATAAAAAGAAATCCCCCGCAATCAATCATCACCCCAGAAAAGCAAATAGGATGATAGATGGGGAGGGACAAGGAAACTAGGTGAGGTCTTTGTGGATGAAACAATCAAACTGGGAACTGAGTTTGGAATGGAATTCACTGTAGACAGCTACTTTCCTGAGAGATGGTAGGAGGTATTCCATAGTTTAGGCCCTAATACAGAATAATTCTAGTCATTACAGTGCACTTTTATGTGGCCTTCTGTATGTGGGCCCTTCATTAGGAAAAGATTGAGGGTTACCTACAGTGACTTCATGGATACTCTGCTTGACAGAACAGGGAATACTTCAGGTTTTTGCAGTAAAGGGAAAAAAAAAAGATCAAGCCAGCCAGCACACTGACTAGTCAAAGGGAGCATTGACTAAGACTGAGCCTTTTTTTTCTTTCTAGTGTCTAGAGCAATGAACCTTAATATTATAAGTGATGTTTACAGTAATGATAGGTTATTGTTTAAAGATGTAATATGTGTGTGGGGGGGGGGGGTTACTTGATCAGGGCTAGTACAATTAATTTACTAGTAAGACTAGATGTATTGGGACTAGGAACTGACATTTTTTCTGTCTCAGAAGAGGAGTTTATGGTTCTGAACTAAACTTGTTGAACATGGCATTTTAGTTAAATGCAGGTATTTTTTTTAACTATCGTTTTTTGCAGAAAATATGTTAACAGCTTATTTCCATTTCATCGCTTTTGCTGTGAATTGATTTGCAGATCTCCTTGATTATTGTAAACTTCTATATAATAATGTACAATCACTTTCAGTATTTTGCCCGAAGAACAATTTTACCTTATCAATTTTCAAGGCTTTCTTCAAATTCTTTTGTAGTGAATAATAAAGAGCTCTTGATTGCTTGATCTAAATAGCCATGTTTTTCTGTGCTTATCTTTATATCGTGAATATGAAGTTGAAACTTCTTTTCTTTTACAGAAGTAATGAAGTCATCATTTTCATGTTATTATTTTACAGTGCTGATGAGAAATTTCAACAGTGTTCTTTTTTTAGAATAAGACATAATTTTTATTTCATATAGTATTAGACAAATTTGTATTGTTTATTTAATATTTCAGTTCTCCTAATGGTTTTGTTACAAAATGATAGACAGTGACTCACAAATGGAACAAACCGAAAGGCAACTGTTGTCACCTTTATCTGGGGATATGGCAAATGCATGTCAATTCTTTGGAAAAATGTCAAGGGTGTTATCATAGCTGGTCAGGCACTTTATTATTCATTTTAAATTGTAGTTTTCAGAAGAAGAAACCAGGTCAGAATATAAAAGTAAGAAAAAAACATGAAAGTTTAAACACACTGAATTCCCTTGTTATATGGAAAGGACAAATAAAGACTCAATATAAAGAATTCTGACAAACAAATTAAAAGACAGACTGCAGACTTTGAAGCTCAAAGAATTAGAACGAAGTAGGGTGCATGGGAAGTATTCAAGGAAGTGTAAATTCTCTTTTCCAGGAAATGGCCAGCTAGCAGCAAATTAAAACATTCACTTATTTAGCTATTTTATGACAATGCAAATAACAGGTTGCTTGCAAAAATACATTAATTATGAAATCTATGCAAGAACTTGATCTAAAAAGAAAAAAAAAGATTATCCATTTGTGCTTTATAAAACATGAATCATGGTAGAAGATTAAAGTGTATCAAGAACATTATGCAATTCACAAAAACAAGGCAGATGTGATTTATTTTCTACTACCACTATAGACAGAATGAATGTGAGAAGTAGTGACAGGACTAGAAGCTCAAACAGAAAGGCAGCTAAGATGCTAATACATATGAACTGTGATTAGTTGATCAGATAACACTCGGTTAAATGTGATACATACAACATTGCCCTGTAGTTTCAAACTTACAGAATTATTTTAAACAGACCTGGAGATCTAGAAAGAACCCCACCACTGAAGATGAGGTGCAGAAAAAAGGGCTGTTTTCATGATGAGAAAATTTGATTTCAGAGACACATAAGCTCCAGTGAGGAAAGATGTAATGATTGTCTAATTTGCATGTGTCTGAATTGTACCACAAGCTCAAATCAGCACACACACAGAAATGCAACATCTTGATTACCTTCTTAGATATGATCAGCAATCCCCAGACACTGGGCTTGTCCTTTGTAAAATATTTATGATGGTACCCAGCAACTTCTGAGTTGCACGTATGTATTGAAAGAGTGGAGTGGGCTATATATTAGACATGACTGGGTGGGCTCCTGATATTCTAATAGCAAGGACAGTGATTTGGGGTAAAATAAGAGAATGCAAAGTCATTCCCAGTGAAACTGTCAGCCCCAGTATAAAGCACTAGTGGTCACAGTAAGCTGCAACCTAAAGTCCGAGAATGTTCTAAAGTTAACACAGACTAGGCAGAAAACTTGAAAATAGACTGGAGTGAAAGCATGAGAGGTCAAGTAAATATTCAGGACTGTAGCTCCACCAGAAAATGTAGAAATATGCGGAGCGCTTTTTCTGACTTGAATTTTCTTAAGAAGAGCAGGGATTGGAGGAAAGATGTGTTTCAGGGATTTCTTCTCAAACTAAAGATTCTGATTCTGAAGAAAGTGTTGCTTCAGAGTCCCCTTCTGAAGATCTATATTTTTATGAAAGTTTACCCAAAATGAAAGAGCTTTTTTTTTCAGTGGGAACAGAAATTCCTATTTCCCAATATAAGCTTTATAATTTATTATGAATAGATATGCCACAACTTGAAGTTGTCACTCTTGTTTTATTTACTTTAGATGATGTCTTCCTGAGAAGTTGAAATTTACCTGACAGTCAGCTTCCTGCTCCTGCAAAGTCTGATAGGTTATACAGAGTACCTTGGACTTAAAGCTATTTGTTTTCTAACCCTAAAACATGCCTGCAGTAATTTACTAATCTAAAACTGCTTCTTTTAATCAAATTGCTAATGCTAATCCCATTCCCTCAGACAAAGCCTTTGACACATATGGGAAGAAAGTGCATTCATCATCCACATTAACAATCAGAATTTTAAACTGCTAGGCTCATATGTTAAAGTTTTTTTCTTCTGTCTTTTGACAGCATGAAAAAGTTAATCGCTAACATTTTCTTTTTCAGAGGTAAAACATTCTTTAAATGTTTCTAGTCTATCTGCTTCTCATGTAATTAAACACTGCATAAAGTGTAATTATGACTCTGCTTATAATATCCCAGAGCTGCAGCTTCTGTGTCAGTCATATTAATTTTTATTTGATTATAGTCTCAAAATCTTGTTGAAGATGCTAAGACTGAGATTTTAAGCTATCCACTGGAAAATAAGGTTCTGTTTCTCCCTTCTGGAGATGAGGTTCTTAAGAGATTTGATGAGAAGTTTAGTTTGTCACAAAAGATGATTTATGCTTTGCCTGGGGGGTGGGCAGTATCAGAAGGACTGAAAGTGCAAGGTCTGTGAAACAAGCAGGACAGACAAAGGCACATAAATACAAACAGATGATGGCACTAATAAATTATTTGAAAGTCTTGAATCATCTCTGATTTCCAAGATATATGCAAGTTATTACAAACAGCCATAAGCATATGGAGGGATTTCCAATCTTACCCTATTTGTAGACTTGCTATGATAGGCTGGGAGGCAGCAGCACAGCTTAATTTGACTCTGCAGGCTTCATACTTTCTATTAGATCAAAACATTTTATCAGACAATTTAAGCAGAATCAGCACTGACCATCAAGAATGGAAACTTCCCCTGCAAGACTTTCAGGAATTTGTCTAACAGAAAAACACTTCTAATAGATCAGTTTGCCTCCCTTTAAAATAGATAGACTTATAATAGATGAGTTTGCCTCCCTTTAAAACAGACAGCTAAAGACATTTTGTTCTGGGACACCTTGTAAGTAGGATTGGAACAGAGAGAGAAAGAGAGAGAGAAATGCATTCTCGTTCCCATGAACAGGAATGTTTCTCTATGTTTTTTGGCTATTTCATCTGATACCTAGAATTCTTCCAAAAATTCAGAGGGGCTCTACAAAAATTATGGAAGTCACTGCTTTTTTTGGCACAGGCAAGAGTGGTTCTTCCTTTTTTGAAATTGTTCAAGGGCAATTACCACAAGTTTCCCCTTAGATTGGATTTATTCGCAGTTTGATATACACTATTCTGAAAATGATTAAATCGACTTTCTGAATGATAATTATTTTACACCTGTTTGATACATGTTTTTTTTTTTTTCGTGAGAACATGCAGCAGATAGTGAAGGAGGCTAAAAAGCCTGCTACTAGCAAATAATTTGTGCAAGTGACAACAGTTTCCCATTTGGTGCCATTCCAAGAACCTGGTCCCTTTTAATGTCTGGTTGCCTCTGGTTCATGATTAGTTGTATGAGTTACTGAGCCTTGGCCTTTCTTACTATTCAATCAAGAAACAGGTGTCAGACATTTCTGCTGCTTTGCCCTTGGACCCCCAACCTCCCCATTCTTCCAGTCCTCAAGTCAAGCAGTTTTTGAAAGGTGTTTTACACATTAGTCCACCTAAAAAAACAAGTGGCTCCACTAAGGGATCTTACATTTTTGCTTGAAAAGCCAACCCTTCTTTCATTTGAACTAGCTCTTCAGATGGATTTGAGTTTCTTAACATGGAATACAGTATTACTCATTGCTGTGACTTCTGCTAGACGAGCATCTGAGTTACATACTCTTATAGAGAGTCATCTTGACAACATTTTCCACAAAGAATGAGTTTCTTGGAGTGCAAGTCTTCCTTTTATGCCTAAAGGAGTTTTATAGTTTACCTTGAGCCAAGCCATTAATCACCCTGTCTTCTTTCCAGAAGCTAAGAACAAAGGGAATATAAATCATCCAAACTCTGGAAGTCCAGAACTCAGTCCTCCAGGAAGCTTGATTAGCTGTTTGTCTCTGTGAAGGTCAGAGAAAAAGGTAACAAGAGTCAAAGCAGACAATCTCCAGTGGTTGTCTTGTGCTATTTCCTTTTGTTACTCACCATAAAAAGCCACTTCCAGGCAGGATTAGGGCCCATTCTTCATTGGCTTTGGCTTCATCTATGGCTTTCTGGAAAGGGCTGGATTCCAGAAGTATTTCAGGTGCAGCACTTTGGTCCTATGCACATACCTTTTTCACAGCATGTCACATGTCAAACTAGACACCTTTTCTAGGTCCAGAATAGGGTTTACATGGACCATACTCAAGGAATTTTTCCTCCTCCCTGCTTACTTCTAAGCTATGGTTATCCAGCCATATAGCTTAGGCTATTGCAACAGTGATCTAATGTTTAAAATAGTAGTGTTGCATGTATAAACTTACTATAACAGTAGGTATTCAAGTATATCACTGTTGCATAAGCCATAACCTCCCGCCATCCTCCTTATTTATTTATTTATTTATCAATGCATTACTGGGGCATTAATGTATATACCTCTGCGTATATATTTACCAGATGCAATGTCTGTTTGAGTGGCTTGCATGGTCATAAGGTCTCCAAGTATAAACAAACCCAGCACTACACGATGAAGCAAATTGCTAGTGTTTTGCCTTAACCCCTATACTAAACATTCAGACTGCATCTTATTTGTTTGCATTACATCAATTGAGCTGACAGAGGGATGTAATTAATGGAGAATGGGGCTTGAATTCCTGTATAAATGAAAAAATGTAAATACAGGTACTTTCATTTTCATATCAGCTCTAGTATAACAATAACAAAGGTAGCTTATCAACTAAAATCACCAGCGTTATCATCATCAGCCCTTTCCTAATAAAACGGATCAGGTTGTCAAGTCAATACCTCATCAACTTAAAATTGTCTAACTTACTCACACAAGAAGTACATTCTGCTATTACTATAATGTTGTAGTACCAAGACTTGAATATCCACTTTCTGTAGCTGGTCCTCTTTCTGGACAAAATATCTGTGTCCTCCAACTAGCTGAATAAGGTCCTTAGGTAAGTTAGCCTTGCTACTGAGCACCACTCCATCACACTTAGAAGGCAACTGGCTGCCCACTTCTGCCGGCGTTTCCTACATGCTTAACTCTTTTACCTTTAAGATTCTGAATAATGCATATTGCTTACCTCTGGCAAAAAAAAAAGTAATGTATTTACTTATTTAGTATAAACTTACAATGCTATACATCCTATAAATTAGGAAGTAATGCTCTCATCAAGCTAAATTCTTCTTAACTATTTGAAAAATATCTTTTATATGATTATACCCTGTTTCTTGAAATGATCTTCCAGTCCATATATTGGAATTGCAGGAACTTTCACTTTTCAAAAAGAACATGAAGGTGCATCTACAGAATGAAATCAGTTTCATTAAAGGAAGCTTGTTAGCTGTGTTACTTTGTAACAATTATCATTACTGCATTTATTCCTTGTACTGCTTTTGTTACTCTGTGTTTTATACATTGAGATACTTTATATATATATATATATATATATATATATATATATATATATATATATTTTTTTGCAATTTATGTATTTTGTTTTCCATACTGCATAAGGTCTGCAGATTGTGTATTTGTTGTTTGCCAACTGGTCCAACAGGTCCCTGAAAAGAGTCTTGCTCCAGCCGACCAACCCATTAAGCAATCTTTAAATAAAGAAAGAAACAGCTAGATAGAGCTGGAAGGCAGCCTCCTAATTACATGCAATATGACATACTGGGGTGGATAAACTTGAAAAATAGCATAGTGTGCAGTAAGCAAATGTGGCAGATACCCAGAATGTTGCAGCAGGAACTACTAGAAACTGAATGCATATCTAATGTATTTATTGACCGTTTTATTTATGTTGGTTGGGAAGATTCTACTCAGCATGGTTCTTATTCACTGGAACCCCAGTTAGAAAATATGCACAGAAAAACATGCTATAATACACACAGGGACTGAATACTCAGTTATATAGTGTATCTACATTGCAATCCAGGTATGCATTATGACAAAAAGTTTTATGTGAAGAAAAAAGTTTAACTTACTATGAAAAACACTAGTAATAAAAATTTACACCTATACACATATGTAATGGTGATACTGTTAAGACAATGTCACTGCTGGCAGGTTTTTGCTTGCAACTAATTTTAATGCGTTAGTGGAAGTGGGTATTACATCTCTCCATTGACATATGCATGTCACAGAAAGAGAAGAATGTGATAACTCATCCAGAAATTGAGTGCAAGAACACAGTAGGTCTGTAATGCTGACAGACAGTAATACTAACATGAGGCATGAATGAAATGGGGGGCTGAGTATTAACAACTGTTGCTGTGAATGTGAAAAAAATCAAAGTGATGACTCTGTACCCAATGATTATTACGGTAAATCCAGCCACACTTTACATGTCCACATATGTACATAATAGCACTATTAAAGGCGTGACTAGGACTAAGACCTACCTTGTAGATATACTGACCAGTTAGTACTGACTGCTATAGCTGATATATATCAGTATATGAGCAACAAAATGCATATTATTATTAAAAATAAGTCTAGAGAATCAGAAAGTCCCAATGGCTGAAGAACTTGGCAAAATGTGAGGGTGCCTTCCATTTTCTGAAGTCATCATTTTTATTCTGCTCATTAACCACAAAGACAAAAAAAAGCAAGAGATGGCAACTGCACACGAATCCAACCATCAAGGACAAGCAAGGTATTAGCATGCAAAACTGTCTGCTTGTATGGATGTGTTTGTGTGTATGTATGGGGGTGGGTGATGTACCTCTTGGTGTGTATGTGTGTGTGTGTGTGTGTGTGTGTGTGTGTGTGTGTGTGTGTGTGTGTGTGTGTACACACAAGATGCAACACACATACCCGAGTCTCTGCGTATATGTTTGTGCCATTCTGTGTGTCTATGCATGTCTGTACACCTGTCTATATGTTTGTGTGCATGCCTGTGTCTTCAGTAAGCATTATTAAATACTTAAATAACTTCAGTAAATTAAACACAAAAAAAACTTCTCACACAGACTTTCAGACATTTAGCAGAGGAAATATTTTACATCAAAATACAAAAAGTTATTAATTAGTAATAAAAAAAACAAAGCAACGTAATTTACAGCCCATTTTGAGAGTAAAATAATGCCCTTCAGGGTGTATATTTCAGGGAACTAATGGACCTTCTAGGTACTGGGTCTCATATAACTTATGGGTAATTTCTTGCAATGCCTACCCTATCAGACATCATTGCTGACATTAAAGTACTTATCATGCTGCCTAATTATTTGCATCCAGAAAAGCCATCCCTTTACCTGCCCTTGCCATGGCTTTTGTAGTTTCAAATCCAACAGGTTTAGATCAGTTTTATCCAATATGTACTACTAATCTGACTGAAGACAACAGAACTATTCAGCATTTTCAAAACTTGGAACAAAGCAAAATGACTACTAAATAGTACAGCCATTTCAGTAACCTAATTCCTCATAATATTTCTTTGAGCTGGTAGTCTAGGAATAGGTGGCATTAATTGTACTAGCTGGATAGATCTTGGAATGTTTGACCACATTAAGAAAAAAATAAATATGTCCGGAAGTAACAAACGTTTGCAATTTAGAAACTACTGTTTTTTGGTATTCCATCTGTTTCATGTTGGTGCATCGAAAAGCATTGTTTCAGTAGGAGAAGAGCTTTTCTCATGAGTGAAAGGCTTAAGCAGTCATATCTTGTTCAGTTCTTGTCAATATATATGCTCAAGACAGAATCCGTGTTATCATATTGTTTTAGCAATCCACACTATTTGAGAAACTAGCATGACCTGAACTGGATTCCCAATACTATGAAGTGCTATATACCCTGACAAATAACAAATAGTATGTCTGAGAGGCAACAACAAGAGATGGAAAAGCATGTGAGTGTCTGGAGTAGTAGAGAGCTCATTAAAAGTCTGGGGAACATGCTGACACTGAAAAACACTATCCAGGGTTCAGGCTAGCTAATATGTGCCAGCAGTACTACAATAGAAATGCCTGATGAGGTGGTGCAAATAGCTGCAGAAACAACATGAGCTAAATGTTCCAAAATGGAAGTGACTGAGTAGGGAATGATGAATTCATTTTGAAAAGCACACTAAAAGCGACGCAAGCTGATATTTCTACTCTGCAGAATGTTTTGCTGCAAAAAGTCCATTTGAACTGATTTCTTCATTTTTCCTTTATTTCCTGTGTAGACTTCAATATACATCCATCAATTTATTTAACAGCAACAGCATTATCTGAAGAAAAAACTCAGATACCATTAATTCTGTCACATTGCATTAAAGTTCTGGAGAGCGTGATTGCTAAACAGATAATGCAGAGTAGTAGAAAGTAAGATGGGAGATGAGAGGTTCAGATTCAGATTAGGTTTCAGCACAACTGACCCGATGCTTGCAGTGAGATAGATAGTTGAATAGAAGCTAGAGATGAGGGAAAAGTCCATCTGGGTAGTCCTAGACTTGGAGAAAGCATATGACAATGTCCCAAGAAAGCTGATTTGGGCAGTACTGTGGTGGTTCAATGTCCCAGAAACATTCTAGAATTAGTGCAGGCTATGCACAAGGACCCAATGACTCAAGTATGAACTGTGGTCAGTCTCAAAGAGGGGTTCCCAATGGGAGTAGGTGTGCACCAGGGTTCAGCTCTGAGCCCACTGCTGTTCATACTGGTGATGGATTACATTAGCAAACAGATTGGAGGGGACAGATAAACAAAGTTGCTGTATACAGATAATATGACATTACAGGCAGACTCTGAGCAAGAACTTCAGCAAAGGATAGGAGAACAGAATGCACATGGGATGAAACTAAGTACAGATAAGACAGCTGTAATGGTGGCAAACTGAGGAAATCAGAAGAAGATGAGAATTGAAATAGAAGGGAAGAGAGTGGAACAGGTTGATAGCGTCAACTATCTGGGAGGGGTGGGTGAATAGAAGGGAAGTCTGAATGAAGAGGTCAAAGCTAGAATCAGAGGGGGTGCAGCCAGCAGGCATAGAGTGTCAGGTGTAGTATATGAAAGAAGAATGCCAAAGAAGCTGAAAAGTAAGGTGTGCAAAACAGTGGTGTGACCAGTACCACTGTATGATACAGAAACCTGGGCAGTAACGCAGAGCAGATGAGAATGGTAGAGGGTGATGGAAATTAAGTGCCTGAGAAAGATGGTATGATGCACACTGTGGGACAGATAAAAAAAAATGAGGACATAAAAGCAGAAAATAAAGAAGCTCCAATCGCAGAAAAGATTAAAGAGAACAGATTATGGTGGTTTTGGCATGTGTGCTAAAATGCAGAAGACAATCCGGTGAAGAGGGTCTGGGACAGACAGGTAGAAAGTAAGAGGAAACTAGGGCCAGGACATCCAGCAAAGAGGTAGCTGGATTTTGTGAGAGAAGATCTGCAAGAATCAGGCTTGAGTGTCAAAAAAGACAGGAGTGAGGCATTGAATCAAGAGAGATGGTGGCATTTACCAAGACACCCTGACCCCATGTAGAAAAATGGGAAAAAGACATTTGATGAAGTGATGGCCATTAATTCTATTTTTGCAAGCTTCAGAGTTTATATATAAGTAGGTTCATAGCTGATTATCAGGCTAATGACCATTAAGACCTTTTTAAACCTAGTCATGCATCCCAAATATCTGACAAGTTCTGGTACCCTTGATAAGTATAAGCAGGGGCTTGGGTGGTGGCACATTTACTAGCAGGGGCCTGGGAGAGGAATCATTTACAGGCTACCTGTGTCCATTAGAGACACAGGTGCCAAACCAGAGATTAATTTTCTGTTCCCCATCCAGTTGTCAAAGTTACTCTTGAATTGGGTTAGAAAGTAACTGTGCTTCACATTGATGGGCACACTGTTCCAGAGAGGGGGTAGTTTCTGGGATGCATACTTTTCTCCAGCAGGTCCTATACATCTCATAGACAGGGTTTTCATCTTTACAATGGGGAATTCTGGTGCTGTTTGTTTTGCAGATATTTAGGAGGTCCATCAGAGTGGTTTACTATGAGAATGTCTAAATGCAGAAGAAAATGAGGTCACATCTTTGATTAAGATATACAATGTGCTGCATATTAATTAGGACAGAATGTTGAAGTGTATATAGCAAAATGTTCACATTCACACTTTTTACATTCTGTTTTGCATGTCACTACTGCATATCACAGAATGCAATGTTTTTTCCAGGGGGCAAGCCTCCCTGCACCCCCCCATACCCCCTGCAAATAATATATTCCAGCTCCGAGTTCATACTACAGGGGTTGAAAATGGTAATTTCTTAATCCCCACTGTTCCGCAATCTGTAGTCATAACTCTGATGACATACATGCAAATGCACAGTGGTATTCACTAAACTGTACACTCACAGTATTGCAGGTTGGGAATTAACCACATGGGGTTTGCCATTCTGATTTTGCTGACCCTGCACTCGACATTTTCATTGTAAACTGCAGAAGACAAGTAACATATACCCTGTATTCTTTTAGTGAGGAACTTCTGAGGACATACCCATTGTTGAATATGCCTGGTTAGGTACATACTAAAAGGGGCATTGTACTCAATGACAGGTCTTATAAAAGCCAAATACAGTGGAACAATGATTTCCTTGGACCTAGATGCCATACCTTTGCTTGTAAGTTGCACAACATAGAATGATTTTCTCACTGCTGTAGACACATGCTGGTCAATGGCTAGAATATTGTCTGTATATGTCATTAAGTCCCTGACTACTCTGTTAACTTATAGGTTCCTACAGCTTTATAGGAGGTTATTGGCTAATGATCTCAGAACCCTTACAAGCCTAGCCATATTTATCCTGAGTTGCCACAGTTGTCGGTGGTTAGGTGAGTGAAGTTTGCAGACATAAGGGTCTATGGTAGTTAATACTGACTTAGTCTGTCCAGGACAGACATGGGCACCACACCAGGAGTGAGTTTGTGGTCACCCATCCATTAATCTAGGTTGCGTTTGAAGAGGGTCATGGAGGGGCTCTGTTTCACATGAACTGGAAGCTTGTTCCAGAGAAGTGGCAATCTCTGGAAGATGTGTCTATTTCTCCAGCATGGGGCTGTGACTCCCACACCCTCCCTACTTAAATATATCAACTCCAAGATCGCACTACAATGATGAAAACGGCAAAGTAACAGAGGCGGCCAAGCAATTTCTTTCCCAGGGAAAGAAATCGCTTATATGCTGTTTCACTATTTTGTTGTTTCATGCTTTCAAGTTAGATCAAGATGCATTCGAAGGATTGCATCTTCAGTTATATAATAGGAACCCTTAGCAGCCTGTAAAAGACAGAATACAGTGACAGGGCTTTCAGTTTTTTTCCAAGTAAGACTTGTTTGTGTACCCTGTAATTTCTTGGTGAGAAACCCCTGTGGTCTCTTCGATTGTTGCAGGTGTCTGGTGAGGTACATGCAAAAGGGAGCATTGTACTCAATTATTCATCTGATGATGGCTATGTATAATGGAATTATAACATCCTTAGATCTAGATGTGATTCTTTTACTTATAGGATGTGCCACACAGAAGGATTTCCTTACTACAGTGGATTCTTGGTGGTCAAAGTTCAGATTGCTATCAACTTGAGTACCCAGATCATGTACCACTGGGTCTGCACTTAGGGGGTGCTGTCTATAATGTAATTAGCAAGGTTGTCAGCTTTTTTTTATTTAGGTTTTGGCAACATTCATTTTTCTGCATAACCATATTTGAAGTACATTAACATCATCGGGAGACTCAATGATTGCTCTCAATTTGCAATCGTCAGCAAACTTGGCCGGCCACAGGCTGTCCACATTTTCATGAACTTCTGAGAAATAAATTCTGAACAGTAAGGGGCCCAGCATAGAAGCCACTGGTGACTGGTCTTTTGCTAGAGGTAAAGTCACCCACTTTGACAGTATGTGCCCTGTTGATGAGCCAGTTAGCTATTCATCTGGTAATGTAGGTGTTAATTCCTAATTGGGAGAGTTTCTCTATAACACCTGACTTGGAGATTGTGCCAAATATCTTGGCTAGATCAATATAGGTGATATGCACTGTCTTGCCCTCGTCCAGGGCCTTAATGACTTTCGCGAAGAAGTCAAGCATATTTAACAGGCATGATCTACCTTTAATGAATCCACACTTGGTTGGGTCCAGAGTTTAGAAATTACCTATATCCTTGCTAATAAGGTCTATAATGATTCTTTCCATGGCCTTGCAGATGAGGCTAATCAAGCATATGGGCCTATAATTACCAGGATTGATTGATGGTCCCCCTTTGTACAGAAGGATTACTGGTGCTGTCCTCAGGTTGTGATTAAACAGGGATTTAACTGGGTCTGATAGTTCATGTTTTAAGTTGTTTAAAAGGCAGCCTGGGATGTTGTCTGGTCCCATTGACGCTATGTTTTTGGTCTTGGAGAGCTCCGAGATAACCTGCTCTCTTGAGATAATATGTGGAGGAATGGCGGCAGATATACTTTGGGGGATGACTGGAGGGGATGGGGGGGGGGATTTTCTCCAAATCTGTCATCTAGCAGGATGGCTATAAATACCAGTTGAGTATGGGTGGTGCTAACCAGTCCACCACATAGCTGGGTATTCCCTTTTATATTTGCCTTGTTATTATTCTTAGATAGACAGGCTATTTTTGCTTCATAATTAGCTTTGGAGGACTTGACAAGATCTCTAATTTGTTTGTTTAAGCTAGAGATGATTTCTTCCTCTGCTGAGCCGGTTCCCGCTTGTTCTTGACATTAGTTATTTTTCTTGTTGTATAGCCTGTTTAGACTAGGGATCCACCAGGGTGGCTTGTTTTTTTATAAAGCCTTGTTTTTAATCCAGTCAGGTACAGCCAATTGTATACAACTGCTTAAGTGGTTATACAGGGCTTTGGCATATGACTCTGCATAGGAGTCCATGTTATCTGCATTCGATGGGGCTTTAAAACTTCTTGTACCATCACTTAGTAGGAGGCAATTTGTCTTGGACAAATTCTTAAGCATTTTTGAGCTTGATGGGGTATTTGGTCTTATAATTACATTGAACAAGACTGATTTATGGTCCAGTCTTACCAGGGAGGACATCACACGGGGGTGGGGAGGTTAGAATATTCTCCCATGTTAGTGAGTACTATGTGCAGGACATTTGAACCTCTTGTGGGTGTGCTAACTAACTGTTCCTGACCATTTGCACTGATAAAGTCCAAGAACCTCTGAGTCAGCATGTTTGTGATCATGTATGTTTCCTAGTCAATAGTAGGATAATTAAAGTCAACAATGAGTAGGTGTTGGGCTGTATGGCAAGAGTATCCAGTAAGTTCAGGTATGTGGTATGCTTTTCCTGTTTCATGGTGGGGGATCTACAGCTAACTATGATGTGATAGGGGGCTTTGCCTACAGTTAATTAGACATGGAGTAGGTCAAGAGTCATTCTGTTTGACCAGTCTCAAGGTGTACTTATCTTAATTGAAGATGGATACACCTCCTCCTTTGGTTATTTCATGCTCAGTTTGTGGTCTGAACATATAAAATGCATTCCACACCTTTGAACCATGTCTCAATGACTGCACAGATGTTAGCATCTTCCAAAGTGAGGAGTGCTTCCAGGAAATGCAGTTTCTTGTTTAGACTCCTAAGCAGCAGTACCTTGAGTTTATCTAGAGAGGATTTTGTTATGTTGGGAGGTTTGGTATTTTGACAATGCCTAAACAAGACACAATTGGGTGGCTAATCTCTTTGCAGTATCCAAAACCCTAGAGGAGACAGATGCAGATCATCTCTGGCAAAACAACATGGCACAGCATGGCCTATCGACCATGTCTTCCCAGGCTGATAGATGCTACATCCCCTTGGACTGACACCAGAATCTATGCCAGTTGTTAAAGTCACTAATTTTTTCTTTGTATTGTGGCATCATCCTTGGAGAAGGTAGAATGCTGCTTAACACTAGGCTTATACCTGCCTGTGACACATAATCTGAGAGCTCAGTCATGTCTCTCTTCATACAGTCTCAAGTCTTTCGCCCCCACATGGTCTATGATGGAGTCATACTTGTACTTGTGGTTGAGTGACTTGAGTGCTTGAGTGACTTGATGGATCATTGCACATGACAGGTAGCTAACCATAAAATGCTCCTTATCCAGTCTGGTGAAGAGAACATCCATGTGCCTCACAATGGAGTCACCAAATGATCAATATATTAGGTTTTGTGGTGTTAAACCTTATGGGCTTATTTTTTGAGAAACTGGTGTGTGTACTCTTATGTATTGCGGTTGTTTTTGTTTTTGCATTGTTGTGTGTGTAAGTGATTTCCATTTGGGAGACCTCTGATCATTTCATAAGTTATTAGTGAGAACCTCCACATATGTGGGTTTACATTTCATGTCCTTATTTAGTGTGGGAAGTGTGTGTGTGTGTATGTGTGTGTGTGTGTGTGTGTGTGTGTGTGTGTGTGTGTGTGTGTGTGTGTGTGTGTGTGTGTGTGTGTGTGTGTGTGTGTGTATGTATGTGTGTGTGTGCTGACAACCTGTTTGACATTCAGTTTGTCCTTAAGTGAGAGTCTTGCCTCCAGTTTCATAACATAACTACATCTTTCACATAAAGTATTTGTTTTAGTTGCAAATGCTTGTCAGTATACATGAGACAACTGCTACATTGCCTCAGGATGCCCAAGTCTATCAGGCTGGTTAGAGAGATTATGGGGAAACTGCCCATCCAGGCCCTTACTATATGTTTTATTAGGGAAGGTAATGGAGTAATTGTCAGGACTGTGTTGGTAGTGCTGAGATGGGGAAACTGCCCATCCAGGCCCTTACTATATGTTTTATTAGGGAAGGTAATGGAGTAATTGTCAGGACTGTGTTGGTAGTGCTGAGATGGGGAAACTGCCCATCCAGGCCCTTACTATATGTTTTATTAGGGAAGGGAATGGGTTAATTGTCTTGACTGTGCTGTTAGTGCCGAGACTACAAGAGGGACCTATACTTTGTGTAGGCTAAGGTTGATCAATAAGGCAATGCTGCTCAGAGCACAATTGAGTCACTCCTTCAGCAGCAGAAAAGCCTGGAAAGGTTTAACTGATAGTTGTTTAGGGCAAAACTGAGCTTACTCTTGCATCTGTACAAGGGCCCTGCTAACCTCCACTGTGTGAAGATAAGCACCACACAAACATGAGACTTAAATACAAGCAAAGAGAAACACATTTTAAGCCAACTACCAATAATGAAAGCACACAATAACCCTTCCACTAGCAATCCCCAACTCAGGCAGGTGAGATCTGTACACTTCTGCCACAAGGGTGCAGGAACAACACCTTCTTAATTTAGAATAGCTGATTTGGAGCTCAACTGTAACAAGACCACACAAACTACCTACAACAGCCTTACAACTAACAGATACAATGTAATACAGTGCAATTAACTACTTTAACCATCAGCAGACAATACATTTTTTTAACTAAAATTTGAAGTTTAGAAGCACAACGCATATATCTCTTTACAAACAGGACAAGAAAATAAAGTAGGGAAGTCTATCCAAGTGTTCTGGATAAAGTTTCTCCTGTGCAGTATAAACACCACATCAGATTTCCTTTGTTTTAGACATAGATTGGTGTGATCTCAACAGTTAAATAACTAAGTAAATAATAAAAATAAATTAGATGCCTGTTAACTGCTTACTCTCAAAATCAATTGCAGTGCTGCTATGGATAAAATAGGCAATAATAAAAGTGGACTTGAATACAGACAGACAATGTTCTTTGTCTCTGACTCTTTAGCAAGATAACCAGAACCATCAAATCATGAAATCTGAATATAACTACCTCACTTTTTAATAATCATGTGTTTAGGTCTGCATGTGCCATAAGTTCAACAGATTAATATATTAATTCTTTCATATTCACATGTAGTATTGCTGGGGATAAAGGAGCTACAAGTACAGTTATAATGCATAGGCCTAAATTTAAACGGTCCTCTTCCTTTGGTAATCACTGTTTATGACACCAAGCAACTACTTCATTTCAAGGAAGTTGAATATTGTCTTTGCATCTCACTGGAACTGTCAAACAAAATTAGAAGAATTAGTTTCCTCTTGTTTTCTGTAATTATTTATGTCTTTCATTGCTTGCCCATTCTTTTTGTTTTTATGTCTGCTTTTTTTGGATGGTACTAATATTCTATTCATATTAACATACAGAAAGGTGTAGCTAATGTATACAATAAAGCAGGAGCTGTGCATACTGTCACATACTCAAGGGTATTGGGAAGAACAATTCCAAAGGGTGGTTTTGAATGTATAAAAGGGGTATTTTTCTCTAGACAGAATTTTACTCTTTTTAGTCTTCATATGACAAGTATACATTTTGAAGTGCATGTTTATTGTAGTAGTCATTCTACCCATTTGGCATTTCTTGTGAGGGATTATAACTTTTTAAAGTATGTGGAATTTTGATATGAATTGAAGGACCTTATGTAAAACTGTTGCACTTTTGTTGCACAATTTTATTTACAAAGGTTGTTTTGTAGCCTGTTTCATAAAATGCATTTTAGATCTGACTTTTACACTTTCCGTGTCATTATTCAGTTGGTAGTCCAAAGAAGGAATACTGGTAGTCTCAGCAGAAAGTGTTAATTTTTGGTAATATGGGTACCTGCTGAAAAACAATGCACACACAGACATATATAACTACTCTCTCTCTCTCTCTCTATATATATATATATATATAGATAGATATAGATATAGATGTGCATCTCTCTCTCTCTGTCTCTCTCTCTCTCTCTATATATATATATAGATAGATAGATAGATAGATCTAGATATATACACATTATACAAACATACACACACACACACACACACACACACACACACACACACACACACACATGCATATGTTAATGTTTTATCTGTTTATTGCTGAACAATCATTCTTACCCATTCTGGTATAATATCTGCAAACACAAAGAAATAGCTAACCGTTGGTTTCAACTGATGAAGCAGTCACTAAGTATGCAGGAATAATCTCTGCTAGCTGACACAGATGAAACAAAACTCTAATAATTGTGCTAGTGGGTGGGTAGAAGAACTGCAGTTGAATACTCTAAATATGCAATTGGTAATAGACAAAACAATACAAGCTAAAAAGTCTAAGGTTTGACCAGTGCCATGAATTCATGGAGAAGGTGTGCCTTATGCCAAGTAAAAATTGTAGTAGACTGTATTAAATGAGCCCTTGTTTGTTTTGTGAACCTTCTTCCTGTCCTAGGTGTAGGGTTTTAATGAGTGCATTAGTGATGTCTGCTGAGAGCTGGCATTATATGTATCAGAAAGGTGGAGGTCTTTTATGATATCATGTTGAGTGTGACTTTACCGCTCCACTATCTCTGATTAAATGAATTGGGAAGATGTAAGCTGACTGCAGAGTCTTCTTCCATTGCATGTCAGAGTTGTTGGTGAGTGAAAAAATATCTGTTAGTAAGATTAAAAGGCTGTGAGGTTGTAGGGATTCAGGACTGAAGTAAGGCCTATTTGGCCTGAGTTTGCTTCTTCCTAGGTACCTAAGTTCATAGGTGTATACTAAGGTAAAGACCACTGTGACCTTTATAAGTCTAGCCAATCAACCCAATTATATCACATAAGTTTATGTGTCATACATGCTATTTTAAGAGGTACATGTAAAGTAAAGCAAGATTTGCAGGCTGCCTCTGTCCCTTTGAGACATGGGTGCAAGACCCAGCGTGTATTTCCAATTTCCCATACTCTGGTCCATGGTCATCTTAAATAGGGTTTGGGAAGAGCTCTGTTTTATATGGATGGGAAGCCTGTTCCAGAGAAGGGGTATTCACAGAAGCACATACCTGTCCCTCCAATTTGTCCTGTTAATGTCACAATCAATGCTTAAATCTCTAGATTGAGTAATTCTGATGGTATTCCTTTTGTGGATATGCAGAAGTCCATCAAAGTGGGATCCAAGGATGCCTTGTATGCTAGGCTTAGATTGCTTCTCAACAATCTGTAGGAAACAGAGTATTTAGATAGGGCTTTGAGACAATCTGCATAGGACATGCTGTTTATATCACATATTCATTTTGTGAGTAACCTTTAAGTGCATTACAGTTGTTGCATATGCCTGGTCAGGTACATATGGAAGGGGTGCATTGTCGTCAATGATTGGCCTGTTGATGGACCAATGCACTGAAACAATGACTTCCTTGGCCCTAGATGCCATGCCCTTGTTTATAATTTGAGCAACATAGAATAATTTGTTTACTACCTTAGGCACATGTTGGTGTAAAGCCAGGTTACTATCAACATACATACCTAAATCCCTGACTACTGGTTCTACTGTAATGGGTGTGTTATTGATAAGGCTGATTTTCCAAAAGGTACTATTATGCAGTATGCACCTCTTTGCCTTCTTCCGTTGCTTTAGTGACCTTCTCAAAGAAGTTTACCAGGTTAAGTAGGCATATTCTGCCTCTGATGAAACCAAACTAGGTTGTATCCAGTATTTGAAGGTTTTCTATGCTGTCATTAATCATTTCCATGATAATTCTTCCCATAACTTTGCATATAAGACTAGTCAGACTTATGGGTCTGTAGTTCCAGACGTATATTGATGGCCTGCCTTAATGCAGAGGGATGACCATTGCAGTTGTCTGTTTGCATAGCAAAAACCCTGTCTGGAGGCTAACTCCAATGGTCTCAGTTGGTCATTAGTCATAGATGGGTGTATTAGTTTGATTGTATTTCCTGGGGTGTGGCCGGGGTTGAAATTAGAGCTGAATTTGTTGGCCTGCATATCTGATATATCTTCTAGATCCATGCAGTTGGCTCTATTTATAACCATTTCTGCACACTGCTGTGTGCTGCCTTTTTTAAGTTTTAGACATGCAGTTGTCCTTTGTCTGAGGCAAGCTTTCCCTCAAATTTAACTCTATAGACTTAATCTGACTTCTTAGCTATTTGTTTAGCTTGGCAAAGGTGTATTTATGATACTAGGCAAAACAACTCCTCATCTTGGTTGCGACCTTTTTTCTTTTGTGGTATAACCGCTTTATCTTTGGATTCCACCAGAGTGGTTTGTTTTTTTGAGTTATCACTGGGCTTATTTCTGGTAGGCACTGCTGTCCCTATCCATTTACTGATGTGATTTCACAAAGCTTCTCTAAAAAATCCCACATAGGCAGCTGTACTCAAAGGGCTTGGGGGGGGGGGCTTGAAATGTTAACAAGTTATCACTTAGTAATAAGAAGTTTGCCTTATAATAGTTTCTAAATGTTACAGTGTTAACCAGGGTCAAAGAACCACTTTTTATTAAAAAAAATACAGCTTTGTGGTCTGATCTTACTAGAGAGGATACTACACTGGATTAGAGGGGGTACATCATTCTCTCATGCTTGTGAGTAGCATGTTAAGTATATTTGCACTTCTAGGGGATGTATGGACTATCCGGTCCAAGGAGTTTGTATTTACAATATCTAGGAATATCTGGGCCTGTAAATTTGTGGTCAAGAAGCTATCCCAGTTTATAGTGGGGTAGTTGAAATAAACCATGAATATGATATTGAGTTGAGGCATAAGTGTCCCCAGTATTCCACATTTGAGCTATATGTTTCTTGGGTCATAGAGTGTGATCAATAGCATACAAGGATAATATATGATACTTTGCCTATAGAAATCTGGACATGGAGAAGTTCAAATCCATCATCATGTTTGACTAGTCCTGAAGTAAGTTTGTTTATGATATAGACTGATACATCTCCACATCTGGTCCCTGCCTGTGCTGTAGTTGGCCTGCATTTGTGGAAGACATTTTAGCCCTGCACTACCAAGGCACTCTCTGCTGATTTAAATCATGTCCCAATAACTGCACAGAT
Organism: Protopterus annectens; assembly: GCF_019279795.1. Lineage (NCBI taxonomy): Eukaryota > Metazoa > Chordata > Ceratodontiformes > Protopteridae > Protopterus > Protopterus annectens. The sequence continues at coordinate 1,952,403,860 of NC_056733.1, forward strand.
GTCCACATTCTCCAGGGCAAAGGCAATCTAAAAGTATTGCAATTTCTTGCTTAGGCTGATAGCATTAAGTAGTAACACCTTTAGAATCTCTTGGGTTGGTTTTGCTATGTCAGAAGGTTTATGAGTGTAGCTTGCCTAAAAAGGCACTATAGAGAAGGATAATGTTTAGCCAATATATTATAGCCTAGGGATGACAGGTGCAGACCATTCTTGGCAAAGCAATGCAATCTGTTGACCATATCCTCCCATGCTGACAAAATTTGTACCTCCTTTGCATGTCAGAAAAAACTAATCCAATTATTGAAGTCAAGCATGTTCATAGGGTAATAGGTTCATAGGTGTATACTAGGCTAATGGCCCTGGGGCCTTTACAAGCCTAGCCCATAAGATTACCCTGGTATCGTGCCACCCGACCTTAGTTCCCAGTGCCTCTGTCGAGTAAAGCCACTGGAGGGATCCCTGGGGTGAATTTTCTATTTCCCATCCACTCATCAAGACTTCTGTTCAAGAGGGCCAGTGAGGTACTCTGCTTGACATGTATAGGAAGTCAATTCCATAGCATGGGCAGTCTCTGGGTTATGAACCTGTCCCTCCAGCATGTTCTGTTGATTGTGGTAATGAGGCTGAGGTCTCCGGAGTGTGTGGTGTGGAGGGATTAGGATTTCTATAGATGCAGAATTTCTAACAGAGCTGGGTCAGACATGGCTTTGTAAGTCAAGCAGAGATCACCTCTAAGTAGCCGATATGAGACAGAGAATAGTTGGAGTTTTTTTTTAGTCTGTCCGTATAGGACAAATGTTTAAGGCCTAGGATCCTCTTTGTGAGGTGTATTTTTCATAGTGTGGCATTACCTTTGGTGATGGTAGAATGTTGCTGAATGCTAGGCACATACCAGCTTGAGACACATACTCCAATAGCTTTATAACATCCCTCTTCATATGATTGAGTCATACTGGCACTGGTGGACTAATGACTTGAGTGCATGGGTGATTTGGTATATCCTGGCCCCTGACAGACAACTAACCATGATTTTCACCTTATTCAGATTGGTAAGCAGGATATATGTATGTCTCACAATGAAGTCTTCTATAATGGAAATGTTGGGTAGTGTGTTGGCTTGCTTTATGGGCATTGTAGTTGAGGCTCCAAAGGGTGTGTCTATATGTATTGTGTTGTTTGCTTTGGTGGAGTGCATTTTGGGTTGCTGATTCTTTTTATAGGACAAAAGTCTAGGAGGTCTTTGGGGATTAGGAAGGTTGTTTCCAAGTGCCTCAGCATATGTTGGTCTACGTGTTAGGTCTGTACTATGTATGGTGGGTGTAATACTTACATTACTAACAATGTGATTGTTATTTTGAGTGCTTTTGTGTGATTGTTTTGCCTCCAGTGATATAGTGTAATTACATCTCTCACATACTGTATCCATTTCTCTATATATTAGTTGATTAGATTGTCTGTGAACATGAAAAAATTGCTGCACTGTCCAAGGATGCCAACACCTACCAAGCTTGTTGAGGAAAAATTGGGAAAGTAACCATCCATGGTGTCATGTATTTTTAGGTGAACTATGGAGGGGTGATACAGCAGTCTAACTTGGGCACTATGACAGTAGAAACTATAGCTAGGTTATTTATGACTGAATTATGTGACAATGCTCCTCAGTGCACAAGCAAGTTGCTGTTTGCATAGCTGAGTACTGGGTAAAGTAAGGGGAAATATTTATAGGAAAACGTTCTAAGTGCCTACATCTATATAGGGCACTGCTAAATGCCATTGTGTGATGAGCAGCAGAATTTATAGACACAAAGAAAAGTGACTAAATCTATCAAAAACACTTCGGCTATTGAAATTATCTCACTTTGAACCTTCCAGTGTGTTTCTGAACTTGAGCAGACCAGGCTACCTTTCTTTTGCTACTAAAATTGCAGTCCCCATCATCTTAATGTAAAAGCATAATTTAGTTATCCAAAAGTGAAAAGGGATCAGGAACAAATCAAACAACTATCTACAACAAGTAATTAAAGATGATTCTAAGGCAAACAAGCCAGTGATGAGGAACATACACCTTAAGGTCTTAAGGTGATTTCAAAGCACACTAGCAACATCTGCACCAAAGAAAAACAAATACAGTTTACACTGATGAAATGTTGAAGTCTTTAGGAATAGGTACAAAAAATGAAATATTTCAATTTAAAGTACTTATCTTAGCCTAAATGGCACTAGATGTAAGACAAACACTCTGAGAACAAAGGCAATGGTGCCAAACATTTGATCTCTGTGAAACTGAGTCAAGAGCTGCACAAACTGAATTGAATTTATTTACAGAGAAAAGTGACAAGACCACCTAAAAAGCCATTTGATCAATAAATCAACCTCTCTGTAAGCCACCCTGTGTATTTTCTAACTCAGACAGATCAGGCTACATTTCTACTGTCACGAGAATTGCAGAGCCAACCTTCTTCATAAAAACACACTTTAGTTAGCCAAAATTGAAAAGTACCAGAAACAAATTAAGTAACTAGCTATAAAAAGTAATTTCCTCTTCAGACCTCCCTGTATGTTTCACAACTTGGACAGATCAGGCTATCTTTCTATTGTCACTAGAATTGCAGTTCCAGAATTCTTAATTTAAGAGCACACTTTAGTTAGCCAAATGTGAAAAGGCAACAGAAACAAATCAAACAACTAGCTGCAGCAATCAATTCTCCCTTTAAGATTTCCTGTTTATTTCCCAAATCAGACAGACCAGGCTACCACTAAAATTCTAGTCCCGGTGTTCTTGATGTGTTCTGTGCATAGGATACATTTTTTGTACAGGTAGTTAGCAATATGATTGGTAAATTGTCTTTGTCTGATTCATATGTCCTAATAAAAGCTATCTCAGGTGCAAACAGTACTCATCCAACTTCAATGAGGAAAAGAAAAACATTTTTTCTTTTCCACATTGAAGTTTTAGTGCTGTCTCTGAATATAAGGTGTATGAAAGTACCTTCAATGTCTTCAGTGTGATGGTGATCAATGTTTCTAGCTATGTCATTGACACCCCCCCCCCCCAGCTCAGAGTCAAAGCTTATCTCATTTTTAAAGTGCTGGACAAAACTAGCTGTAACATTCTCAGTAATTACTGCCATATGCTTTCCAATTTACTGTGTCACAAAAACTATCCTAAAAATTCTTACATTACATGTTTTCTTACATACTACTTTTCTATTTGCAGTGCAGCTTTTTGTTGCATTAAATCATTAATCATAAAGCAGAATGTCAGTTCTTTGTACTAAAGCAATTACTGTTATTAGAATGTTTATCAGAGAGAAAAACACAGATTTAATGGAATAAATGAAATATGTAGTAACTATCTAAGCTGAGAAACAACCCTGAAGGTTTAAAGAAACTAAGTAATAAATAAACTTTTGGGGGGATTCAGTAAAGCCTACATGATAATTTTGACCATACACATGTCTGCAGCGTGATGCACACATGGCTGCGAAAAGTTTTATATTCAGCAAATTATGTGTAGTGGCACACATTCATGTGTAAACACAGAAACTTTCATGGCATGCAAATGACAGCATTAGTAGCTGAATTTTATACTAATGAACAAATCAACATGGAGTGATTCAACAACCTCTAAAGCAACTGTGTAGCCTCTGTGTTCATGTTGGCCGTGTATTCCAAAACTTTCCAAATATAGCAATGGAAAGGAGTTTACATGGAAACAAGAGCAAGTAAAAGCTCTTTCATTTGTACAGAACTGATCTTAACATGTAACACCACACATATTGTTACTTGATTACACAGTGGGATGCTAGAAAATCAGAGTAACAAATACAAAAATACTTTTTTAAGAGCCATTACATAAATGCAGCTTCGATCTCCCACCCCCAAATGAAGAATATATTAGTAAGTAATGCAGACTGCTAAAATGTTTAAATGTAATGAAACAGAGTATTATACTGTAATGTAAGCATATGCATTATATAGTTGATGGATTACAGTCTCATTTTATTAAACAATGTATTTCTCTGTGCAGATATATAGGCAAAGTAATACCTTGCCTTGTGTTCACAACACTGGGCTCTTGTGCACTTTCCTGTGTAGATTCTGGGTTGTCAGCATGGTGAATATGCACATGAGGTCAAACTCATTATAATTGTTGAATCTCAAAAACGAGTAACTGTGTAGGGATGTTCACTTTGTGTAGGCACTTCCACAGTGTTCGTGTTGTATGCGTGGCAAGAGTGAATGATGACATCGGAGGGTGTCAGTTTACACTTGCAGAGGTAAACATGTAGGGTTGTGAAGGGTAAAAGTGCATGTAAGCAGTGCAAAATCCCCAAGTTCTATGTCATCCTCATTACTTGGTTGTTAAAATGTGAGGTCTCTGTCTGGTTTAATTCTTTTTTTTTCTCTGCTATTGTTTGCATGATATGTAGATAAACACAACCACGAGAAACAGAGGAATGGATGGTTGATTTTTCTGGGTTGTTATGTAGCTATTCTTGTAGCAGACTTGTATGTGTTAGGGCTGGAATACAGATGTCCCCGGGTTCGATTACAGGGTGTGCGATCTTTACTTTACTTTTTATGGTCCGTGATTGCTCGGTATCACAAGAATGGAGGAAACAAATATCAATTTTGTCTGCGCTTACCTTATTTATGCGAAGGTGTGCAGAGGTGTGGATAGCGCACTAGTGAGCAAGCAACAGATGTGTTTAATAGATGCTAATTATAGCATAAGCAGGTGAATTTCATGTTAATCAACCAATCTAGCACTGTGGAGCTTTTCAACAATGTGTAAATCATCCATGTAGCCTCCATTCTATTTTTCCACAATCCTTCAACACCATTGGAGTAGAGACAGAGAAACTGACACAATGCTAGGGGGTGCTACAGCTATTCTACGTCTGTATGTGCTAGAGGCTGATGCCAATGCTACTGGTGCTACTGACAATAGGCCTAAGCCAAGAAGGAGAAGAGTGTTCAGGCCCAGGGTAACTTTCCAGGTGCTACATGAGCTGGAGATTGTAAAGTGCTACAGGCTGGACTGGGACACATTACAAGAACTCTGTATGCTCTGCCACCCTCAAGTCAGAGTCATAGCCGACAAAGGGAAACCCATCCCAGTGGAAACTAAAGTATGTGTAGCCCTTAGAATATTAGCTATTGGTACTTTTCAAAGACCAGCTGGGGATATGATGAGTGCATCACGGGCATCAGCCTCCAGCATCCTCCACCAATTTCTGGATGCTAGGCTCATAGATTCCAGAGACCACATATTCTTCCCCATAGTTCTGAAGAGAGGGCCAGCAATATGGAGCTGTTTTACCATGTAGCACACTACCCTGAAGCACTGGGTGCAATAGATTGCACTTATATACACATTAAGGCACCACCTGGTGAGCAATGTAGAATGTACATTAACCACAAGGGATACCACTCCATTAACTGCCAAGTTGTGTGTAATGCCGAGAGAATTATCTTGAATGTGCATGCTGGCAACCCTGGCAGTTATCATGACTCCCATATCTGGCACACATCACAGCTGCACCAGATGTTTGTCAGGGGGGGCATCCCACAGGGCCATTTACTGTGGTATGCTGGCTATGCTGGCTATGCCCTGGAACCATGGCTGTTGACATCCATCAGAAGTGCACATACCCCGACAGAAGAATGTCATAATGAGGCACACGCTCAAACTAGAAACATCATAGAGCCAGTATTTGGGCTTCAAAAGTAATGGCTCTGGTGCCTAGACATGTCAGATGGAACCCAGCAGTATAACCCATGTACATGTATGCAAATATTCACATTATGTGCTATAGTCTATAATCTGATCCTGCCGAAACAGCTGCAGCAGGATCAGCAAGGGAAAGGGACATGCATCCCCCACCAATGCCTAGGTCACCACAGCCACAGTCAAAAGAGGACTTAGTGGAGGAACCCCTAGCTGCTGTCCCTGTAGGCAGACATAGGCATGCTCAATATACACTCGCTTTGGCTAAGAGACAATGCATAACACATTCACTGACCCCCTAGGGACCTAATATAATTCTCCTACTCACATACATATAGTAAAATTGATGCCAAGCAATTCACACAACCTTTACCCCCATTTATTGGCTGTGTGCTGGTTGCATCAGACAGAGTCAACCCTGAACTAAAGGTGTGTCAACTGCTGGATTGGCAGTGTAAGTCCTGAACCTATAGTGTATTATTTAATAATATTATGGCATATCCTTGCTTTTCCTAACTTGGTACAGTAAGCAAGTAAATAGTGGTGGATTTTTTACAGAAAGTACCTTAACATGTGACACCAGACACTTATTTTACTTATATTTTGTCCATTAGTAATTAGTAGGCTTCAGGCATGAAAGATTCACACAGTCATACCTCTTAAAAATACTTATGTTCCCAGCATGGCCTTAGTTTAGCAGCATACTTTAGTACTGGTAAATCATTTAGAAAGTGATGATACACATTGCAGTTTCAGACTTCATACTTGTTTGTATCATAATAACTGAGCTTTGTCCTGTCCCCCAAAAGGGTAGTGTACCCTTGTTCCTGCTGTGATGCCCGTGTACTGGCCCAGTAATCAAGGAGCCTCAATCCTCACCACTAGCACTAGTGAGGGGTGTCCACATTGGAGGATAACAAGTACGCACATAGTAAAGTACACTTTCCCTTAAGATCACACAGAGATCTCAGTGAGGCTGGGACTGGTTTCTCCATTTATCTCCAGATCTTCAATGAGACTCCCCACTGGTACAGTTATAGGGTTCAGATCTCAGCCAAGTAGTCAAGCCAAAACCACCAGTATGCTATCTGTCCATCCAGTGCATTGTGTCCCTGCCCAAGTAGCTGACAAACACTTTGAGATTTCATTTATATACAAATACACATACACTCCTAGGGAAGGGTGGCAAAAGTTCACTAGCTATGCTCCCTTCTGCCCAGGCTATAAGGTAATAATCACTGCCACCAACTACTCTTATCAGCTACTCTAAAGGCCGTTGCCAAAGGGTGTCCAATTCTACTGTGCAGTGTTACTGTTATCCAAATAATGTGTGACCCAGGGCTAAGACTATTGGAGTGGCTTGTACAGTATCACCAAATACATGCAAGTACACTAAGAGCTTAAATTATCTCTACACAAAACAGCCACAGTTAAAAGGTTAAAACTATTTAGTAATAAATAATAAAAACACAAGACAATATTCAATGCAACACAGTGACACTAGAAAGTTCAGATATCACAGGAAATACTTTAAAACAAAATTATAGTACAGTTTGACATAAATATAGAAAACAGCCAGACTAATTTTGTTAAATCTAAATCCTACTTACAGAGCAAGCAAATGCTGGTGAGTTGTTAACAGGTCTGAAGACAAATACAAAATGCCATCTCTTTCTCTTGAGATAGTTTTTAAATTGATAATGCACATTACTGCTGAGTCATTTCAGATTACATCATTATTGTCACTTCTACTTAAGTTTCCCAGCCTCACAGAACATAAAATTTAACATTTCTTTGTGATTTACAGCTGGCAGGAAGTTACAGCAATAAAATACACTTTACATGTAAAACCTAATAATTATCTCTGTCTTAAGACAATAGAAAGACACTCCTAGCCCAGACATCCTGTCTCTTAGCTTGAGATCACACACAGTCATAAAATTATTTTCTAATCAGCTTGTTTTCTTAGAGTTTGCAAGTTAACACTGTATGTCCCAGTTTCCTACCATGAAAACCATGAAAACATGCATTAGATAGGCATAGAGTTTATAAACATTTCTGCTGTTTTCCCAACAGGGTGCCCTGTGGTTACATTTTTGAAGCTCAGCACATAACAGTTTTCTTACATTTGTAAAGCAAGCCTTTGGATCATATTAATATTTACAATGACCTAGAATTATTTACAAAATTCTATCTAGCTAGGCTGGCAGCCTTCACATTTTATCACACCTGCCATAACAATAACTTAGCTATGCTGCTAGCAAAAGAACAGTATATGCATGTTTGTGGCATCCAACCTGGACTTCATTTGTTGGAAACTGCATATCATATTATTCCCAGTTAATATCCTTTCACATGTTGAGGCCAATGATATATAATGGCTTACATACTGCATGTGTTAGATAGCTGAATAATTACCAAGAAACACAGAAAGATAAGACAGAGATATATATTTGTAAGCATAATTATGAGAGGGTCTGTGATCACTAACTGCTCTATGCCCAAATATAGTAAAGAGAATTAAATGTACAAATCACAGCTGATGGTATCATAGCAGTGTACATTCTGATACAGTTGGTTGTAAGAATAATTACTTCATTTCTTTGATGCAAAACTGTTAGTGTGGCAAAGAGGACTAAGGTATCCCTCCTGTTTTATGAAGCTGTATTGGTGTGAGGGCCCAAATACTGACATATGTAGAAATGTGTGATGAGTGCTATAAATTTTAATGTGTTTTTACAGATTTTGCATATGTGTCCCTTAGTTTTATTAAGTTTTCTTCTTTGTCTTCTTTTAATTGCACTTTTGTGCAAAGCACCACATCCCGAAAAAAAGTTTGGCTAAATTTATCTTGTTTGCGCAAAGTGCAATATTATGGAAACAGGGAAAAACAGATTGCCTATTAAGCAGACACCCAAAAATAGAAAACAGACACATTCAATTAATTCTCTTAGCCATTGCAAAAAGCTGGCCTTGAGTACAGATGGGACTAGGGTATGTTATTACGTATAAACTTGAGATTTGACATTCACATTGCCCATACCATAACAAAAGTCCACAAAAACAGGAATTCTATATAGGAACAAACATTTCCTAACAAAAAACAACCAAAGAAATAATAGCCTGTGCACAACTACTCTCTACACTCACTTATGCCTCTCCAATTCTCATTAACCTAAGAAAAGCAGATATAACAAAACTAGAAACATGCTACAATAACATTGCTAGATTTGCCACCAGTTCTCCTTATAAGACCCACCACTGTACAGCTCTGAAACAACTGCAATGGCTAGAACTCCCCCATCTACTACTGTATAACCAACTAACACTATCCCATAAGATCCTACATCACCCAGATAAAACTCCTGCCCTAAGAAATGTACTCCAGCTATAAACTGGTAATAGAATATTATGAACAAGTAACAAACAGCTATTAGAAGTCTCTAAGGCCAATAACTCTGCAGGTGAATCCCTATACTTTACATACATGGCTAGAAAATGAAATTCCCTGCCCTCTAACATCACTAGTAAATCCTCAATAGCAGAATTCAAAACATCCTTAAAACATCACCTGGCTAACAATTGACTTTGCTTCTGCTCCACTCCAGGGTAGTATATCTTCTTGTAAATAATATCTAATTTTCTACTCATTTACTCATTCATCCGTGTTTACCACTATGTTTGACTGTTACCTGACCTTAGATAAACCATTGTAAAATTTGTATTAATTTCTTCTATTATATATTGTATAGCTCTGTAGACTTGATTGTAAAGCTCTGCTGAATTGTTTGCTTTGTTAAATGTGTCTCTTTCATATGTAACGTATGTAATGTATTGTTGCTGTTGTTATTATTGTGGAACATTTCTCCCCAGGCATCTGCTGAAAAAGGACTACTTGTCCAGTTGGACTTTCCCGGCAAACAAATGTAAAATAAAATAAATAAATAAATAAATAAATATCACATAATAAATGGGAAACATTAGCAATGTGGCTCACCTTTGCACACTGCTTCCCTATGCACAAACAGTCTTATCTTGCATGCATGTACATTTTGTTAACCATCCCACAAATCTAATGCTCGTTGTGCTATGGAGTTGGATATATGATATTTTGTTATTGGTGTTTATTGTCTGTTTCCTTTGTATGACATAAAACTACATGTGGAAATATTGCAAAATAAGGGCCCGATATAACTATGTCATATATTTACAATACATCCATTTGCCCCCCCCCCCAAACCACCCCAAACAAGTACTAATATCCTGGGGTCTCATTACCTTTTTCATGCATATATCAACCACAATACAAAGTGTTTATATATATATATATATATATATATATATATATATATATGGGTTCACTACTAAATCTCGAATTACGAAATCTCGAGACTCTGAAGCCTGAAGACCAGAATCTCGAGATTCCATAATATCGAAATTAAAAAAAATAAATAAATAAAAAAATAAAAAAAAAAACATTTAGAAAGTATATGCAGGGCAAGCCCCATGCACCCCCTGCACTTAAATATACCAACTTTGAGACCGCACTGCAGTGGAGTGAAGGGCAAAATTTCTGTTCCAGTCTACATGGCACTATTTTGCCGTTCACTCCACTGTGGCGCGATCTTGGAGTTGGTATATTTAAGTTGCAGGGGTGGGGGTGCAGGATTGCCCCCGCATATGCTTTAACAAATGCTTTTTTTAATTTTGATATTACGGAATCTCAAGATTCTGGTCTTTGGGCTTCAGAGTCTCTAGATTCTGTAATTCGAGATTTAGTAGTGAACCCATATATATATATATATATATATATATATATATATATATATATATATATATATATATATATATATAAATATATATTATATATATTGTTGTGTGCTCACTCATGGATAGGGCCACTTGGTGGTGCTCACAGCCTTGCTCTGCAAAACTCAAACAGCCAAGTATGCCCAGTAAGGGTACTTGTGCTGTTACTTGGCTAGGCTTCTAAACAGCCTACTGCTATTAGGCTACTTGCCTCAGATGACACTATAAAGCAATGTGCTTAAGCAGGCCTCACAATTTCTTGACTCCCACATGGTTTTCTGATGTCATCTACTATGTCTTCACAGGCAGTCCTGTCAAAATCAGACATGTGCTGTGGCAAATGCATTAAGTACTGTGTTCTATAGACTGTGTAACTTAGTTAGGTAGGCATTGTATTCTCACACTGGTCAAATGGGTGTGTGTGTCTAACAGAAGAGCAGAAGTTTGTATCCCACAGATACTTCCCCAATGGCATGGCTTGCTCAATTTTTGAGACTTGCACAAACCTATGCATCCATTTCATGCAGGCCTCCCAACTTCTTGTCTCCCACATGGCCTGATGATGTCATTAACTATAAGTTTCCCTGCAGTCCTGTCAAAATCAAACTTGTGCCATGACAAAAGCATGAAATACGGTGTTCTGAAGTCTCTGTACATTAGATATGTAGAAGTTCTATTCTCACTACAGTCAACTGGTTTTGTGTGTGTGTGTGTGTGTGTCTACACAGAAGATCAGAAATGTATATTCCACAGTTACTTCTCCAATGGCATGGCGGGTCAGTTTTTTTGAGACCTGCACAACCCTACACATCCATTTCATGCAAGCCTCCCAACCTCTTGTCTCCCACATGGCCTGCTGATGTCATCTACTATAAATTCACCTGCAGTCCTATCAAAATCAGACTTGTGCCAAGTCAAGTGCATTAAGTACTGTGTTCAGTAGTCTGTGTACATAGGGTTATATTCTCATTATAGTCAACTGTGTGTGTGTGTGTCTAGACAGAAGAGCAGAAGTGTGTATACCACATTTACTTCTCCAGTGGCATGGTTTGCCAGTTGTTTTGAGACTTGCACAAGCCTACACATCCATTTCATGCAGGCCTCCCAACCTCTTGTTTCCCACATGGCCTGCTGATGTCATCAAGTATAAGTTCACCTGCATTGTGTAAAAATCCAACTTGTGTTGTGGCACTTGTGTTAATTCCTGTGCTTTGTAATCTGTGTACTTAGATAGGAAGGGATTCTATTCTCACTGCAGACAAATGGAGAGTTGGTGTGTGTTTGAGTGGTGTTGCTGAACTTTGCAGTGAGCCTTTTACAGCAGCCTGTGGGACACTGTTATCTTGTCCTCAACAGACATTGCTGATGTCATCATCTATAAAGTGTTGTCTGACACACTTAAAGCCAGAGATGAGCAGTGACACTTCCATTAAATACTATGATTTATAGTCTGTGTCCTTAGGTTGGGGTTCTATTCTCACTGCAGTCAAATAGGGGAGGTATGGTGTGTGAATGAGTTCTTGCTGGACATTACAATGAAGCTTTTACTGCAGCCTGTGAGACACTGTTATCTTGTCCTGGAAAGACACACATCTGTCATTGCTAGGTTATACAGTAAGCAAAAGAAGCTGCTGTCTACAAATACAAAAGTGAGAACCCAGAACTGGAAGACCACCCTCCCCATGCTAAACAAGCAAATAAAACAACTTGTGCAATCTCTCACCTCAACCCTTATTTTCTCTTTTTTTGGCGGGGGGTTGTTTTTATTTTTCCCCCCACAGCACAGCAGGTTAGGCCTGCCCCATGGGATCTACATGCCCCAACTCTACCAGCTATGTCACCAAAGCCTAGCATGCATGAGCCACAAACTGGTAGCACCCCTTCAGCTGTCCCTGAATTACCTATTCCCTGAGGTACTTCTGCCCCAGAGGACAAGCCTGTAGTTCCCTCTAGGAGGAGTGACAGATGGGGTGTTTGTATCACCCAAGATGAGCTGCCTATGGTATGTAGGATTGTGTATTACACTGTGGGCATACGCCTATGCCAGATGGGAACACAGCTCTCCATTAGTGTAATAAATAACATAAGGAAACACAGAAGTCAGCTACTGCAGCTATCAGCACAGTGAGGTGACAGTGATGACAGTCCAGTAGGTGAGGACTGGATTCTCACTGTCACCCAGCTTGAAGTCCATGGGTTTCTGAGGTCCACACCCTTGCCCAACCATGATGTTCACCCACCTCTTATGTTCTTCACTGTTCCTGTGTCTTGTCTTGTATGTTCTGGCAGCAATTGCTTCCTCACCTTGCCAACTTACCTTCCCCAGACATAACTACATCCCTTACCCATCATTCCTCTCTCTCTCTCTCCAAAACAAAAGGCACCTATCCCAAAAAATAAATTGTCCTACATATAGCACTCCATGTCACAGACATGTCTAGTTGACACTCTTAATTCAGTCCAATTGACTATACAACATGATTATGTTGTTGTCACCTCTCTGTCTGGAGGTGACAGTCCAAATTCAGCTAATTTTCTGTACATATGATCACTTTTTCAGGGCATATTCTCAGTATGTGTCATATATTCACAATACAAACATGTGTTGTCCACCACCCAAGTAATACAACACTGGGGGCTCAGTATTTTTTACACAAATATATCAACCACACTAAAAAGTGTAATATATAATGTTGCATTCTCCCTCACTGACAGGGCCAGTTGGTAGTGCTGACAAACTTGCTCTGCTAAACTCAAACATCTAACTATGCTACGCTAGACTAGGCTTCTACAGACCTAGGACACACTCTACAGTTACATTACTGGCCTCATATGAACCTATGAATCTATGTGCCTATGCAGGCCTCACAACCTGTTGTCCTTCCACATGGTCTGCTGATGTCATCTACCATAAGTTCACCTGCAGCCATGTAAAAGTTAGACTTTTGTGATGGTGCTTGCGTAAAGTATATAGTTCATTTATTTTTATTTATTTGACATTTGTTGACCGGGATAGTCTGACTGGGACAGAGGCCTTTTTTAGCAGAGGCCTGAGGAGAAAAGCTCCAGTGTACATAAAATAGAAGATTACAAACTTTAGTAAATATGCAGTACGATGAGAATTGATTGTAAAATGCATTTACAATGATGGAGGCAAGCAAGAGCTAATCACAAATAAAGTTAGTCAGATTCTTATAAAAGTGAACATTCACTCAAGGCAAGAGATAATGTTATAAGACTATCACATTCTTGAAGGGTAGCAGAAGGTGATAGGACAAGCCAAATGGTTTTTGGGGGGGTGAGAGAAGGAGTTAGTGTTGAGAGATGGTGTGGGATGTTAGGATAATAGTATAGTGAGGGTCCAAGTATAAATAGTTGGGTAGCCTGTAGAGAGTCAAGAAAGATTATCTACTTACTGACAGGAGGTAGGTAGGAGAGAGGAATCTTGAGGTATAAACTCAAGAGGTGGATGGATGGAGGAGTGTGGGAATGATGGAATTAGTAAGGTGAAAGAACTAACTGTATGTAAACCCCCCTTTTGTATCATTGTTAGCTACAGGTCCCCCCACCACGGCTACCACTCTGTCTACGTGGACTTACTTGAGTCACTCAATATACAGCCAAACACATTGGTCATGTATGATTACAAATATCTTTCCATTGAACTGGAGTCATATATGTGCACAAACATGCTCACCGTAAGGTTCCTGGACTTTGTTAATACCAAGGCTGTGTAACAGATATTCTGCACCCCCACAAGGGGTTTACATGTCCTAGACTTAGTACTGACCAACATAGTGGTTCTCTGCACTAACCCATGTGTGTTGGCCCCCCTGGTCAGATCAGATCCCAATTCAGTCTCATTCACATTAACAGTCATACCCCCTCAGTTTGCGACCCATCTTGTGACATAGGGGTTTATATTTAAGCTGGATAGCTTATCTATGATGCCCGAGTGGGGTATTGTGTCAAATGCCTTTGCAAGGTCCAGATAGGCTGTGTGGACTACCTTCCCTTCATCTATGGCTTTGGTGACTGTTTCAAAGAAGTCAACCAGGTTCAAAAGGCAGGATCTGCCCTTGACAAAGCCGAACTGGGTAGGATCTAGTGTCTGTAGGTCCGCAATGTCTTTGTTTATCAGCTCCATGATGATCCTCTCCATAGCCTTGCAGACTAAGCTAGTCAGGCTTATGGGGCGATAGTTTCCAGGGTCCGTAGAGGCTCCACCTTTGTGGAGTGGGACCACTGTTGCTGTACGCCACTCTGTGGGCACATATCCTGTAGTGAGGCTGAGATTGTATAGCTGTTTTATTTGAGGGATTAGTTCCTCTTGTAGTTCATGTAGGATGTAACCTGGGATGCCATCTGGTCCCATGGAAGCAGTGTTTTTTGCTTTGGAGAGGGCAGCCTTCACCTGAGCATCTGAGATGTTTGGGAGGCAGCCCTCTGCCAGGATAGATACTTGCTCTTTTGGGGGGGGGTGGAGAAGTTTGCACTGAACCTGTCTGCCAGGATATTGGCGATGTCTGTGGGTTCAGTGTATTTTTGTCATTTAGAATCAACTCAGAACAAGTCTGGGAGTTGCATCCCAGGTTTCTAACATAACTGAAAAAAGCCTTATGATTGTCTTTGGTGTCCTGTGCAATTTTTCTCTCGAAGCTGGCCTTGGAGGATTTATGAGGGATCGTAATTTTTTGCTAGTACTGATCAGAGATGCCTTCCCTATTAGGGATTTTGCTCTATCATGTAGTAGCTTCCTTCTTCTGTTGTACAGTTTATTTATGGCAGGGGTCCACCAGACTGGACGCCTGCCTTTGGATGATTGGGTCTTGGTTTTGTTTGGGATAGCATGATCCATGCATTCCTGGAGATGTCCGTAGAATGCATTTATATAGGATTCTGCAGTTTGGGCTGTAGTTTCCACTGGACCTGGGGCCTTGAAGGATTCCACTTCGGTTTTGAGAAGTGAGAAGTTCGCTTTTGAGAAGTTTTTCACTGTGGTTTTCTGGGCTGGGGGTGGGGTCGGGATGTGGACATCCAGTGAAATTAATTTATGGTCTGATCTTACAAATGAGGGATATACTTCTGGTGTGGAGCATAGAGTCCCCGTGTTGGTAATGATCAGGTCTAGTATGTTGTCCCCTCTTGTGGGAGTGGTGACTAGTTGTTCCATAGCATTTGAGTTTATAATTTCCAGGAATCTTTGGGCTAAGGTGCTGGGGCTTGAGTAGTGCTTCCAGTCAATGTTTGGGTAGTTGAAGTCACCCAATATAATGGTGTTCGGAGAGATCTTCATGTTCTCCAATGTTTTCAGGAAAGCCGAATGGGATTCCTGACTTTGAGAGGGTGGTCTGTAGGATGCTATAAACTGAAAAGCAGTCTTGCCCACTGTTAGTTGCACATGGATGGTCTCCAATACTCCGTGCAATGCCACTAACCTGGAGGTGTGGATATCCTTGATAAATATGGAAACTCCCCCTCCTTTTGTGGTTCGGTCCGGGTTTTGGGGCCGAAAAGCATGATATGAGGTATAGCCTGGTAGTGCTGGGGTGCTCTCTGGAGCCTTGAACCAGGTTTCTGTCACTGCACAGACATCGATGTTCTCCATACTGAGGAGAGCTTCAAGTGCATGCATCTTGAGGTTAAGACTTCTGGTGTTTAGCAGCATTACCCTTAGTTTCTTGTTTCTTGTGCTGTCTATGGGGGTGGGTTTGACTTTTGAGCCTTGCCTAAAAAAGGCACTATGGGGGTGGCAAGAGCCTTTGCCAATATCCAAAAGCCCAGTGGTGACAGGTGCAAGCCGTCCCTAGCGAAGCAACGTGGCTTGTCGAGCATGTCATCCCAGGCTGACAGACACTGGATCCCCTTTGAATGACACCAAAATTTTAGCCAATTGTTAAAATCGATCATTTTGTCTTTGTGCTGAGGCATCATTCTAGGTGAGGGTAAGATGCTGCTCAAGGTCAGGGTCATACCAGCCTGGGCTATATGATCAGAGAGCTCCTCTATGTCTCTTTTCATGTAGTCCAGGGAGGTATGTCTCAGGTCATTCACACCAGCATGTACAATGACTGAGTCATATTTGTATTTGCTTTGGAGTGACCTGAGTGCTTGCATTATGTGTCGGATCCTAGCACCCAACAGGCAGCTCACTGTGACCTTCTCTTTATTCAGCCTGGTGAGCGGGACATCAGTGTGTCTGACAACAGAGTCACCTATAACAAGAGTATCAGGTGTGTTATTCAGCCTTAAGGGCTGTGGCTGCTTGGCACACTGACTTTGTGGGTTATGTGTTGTGTGTGTTTTGTTTTGAGGTAGCGTTTGCTTGGATGTCTGCTTTGGAGGTCTCTGTTGCTTAGGTAGATTTTTATTTAGAGCCTCCGAATATGTTTTTGTGTATTTATGTGTTTGGTTCGCTGATGTGGTGGGACTATGTGATACTGGAATTGTGTTGTGTGAGGTTACCTTCTCCTCCTGACTGGTTACACCAGTTTTGAGATGAGAGAGCTCAGCCTCCAGTTTGGCTAAATAGTTGCATCTCTCACATATATTTGAACCTGTTTGGAGGAGGAGAGGGTTGTCTGTGTACATGAGACAGTTGTAACATTGCCTCAAAATTCCCTGATTCACCAGCTGGACTGGAGAGGAAACCATTGACTGACCTTTGGACATGCTAGAGTAATAGGGAAACTGAATTTAAGATGGACCAGTAGAGGACAGGGTAATCGTAGAGAGTATAAGAGTAAGTAGTGCTTATGGTTTAATAGTGCTAACTTGTAGTATTACTTAATTGGACCAGTGAAGGGCCTTAGAATGAGAATATGGTGTTTAAATTGAGAGATAGAGCAGTTCTAAGGGAAAAAGTGAAGAGCAGACTTTGTGGAGCCAGGAATAGTTTAAACCCAATTAGGCGGCGCTGCCCGCTGTTGCGCTATGCTCAAAAACGCGCAAAACTGCGCAAAAGAGGGTTTTAAGAGAGGAAGATGAAGGAGTTTTGGAATTGACCCAGAATGGCCAATAAAACTACAGTTTCAAGTCAGTAACCACTCCCACAGGGGCAGGCAGGCTGCTCAATGTTTTTCACTGCCACTGATCAACAGAGAGACTTTCCTTTAGCCCAAGCAAAAAATGGCCTCACAGAAACTTACAAACAGTTCAAGAACAGCAAGCCTGTAACTGAACTTTTTTAAATCTCAGAAAAGTGGGAAAAAGCAAGATTTTTTTTTTTGTTTTTTTGTTTTTTCAGTGATAGCAGAGGTTAACAAGTATCAACAAGTTATAACAGTGCAGTAAATGACCCCACACAAGAGTGCTAGGCCAAAGACAGATAAAATGCAAGTTTTGAGAAAAAACGATTTTAAAAATAAGTGCAAACAGGAAATTCAGTAAACAGCTCTAGGTTGTGCTCTAAATACAGTTACTAATGCAGAAATCAAATTTAACAAGCCAGAAAATGCTCAAAATAGGCGGCTATGCAGAAAAACTTAGCAAATAAACAGAGGAAAAATACTTAAAGTCTCAAAATTGGCTCCTTTCTTCTCTCAGCGTTTTCTCCTCTTGGTGGGTGCTTCACCAACAGCCAACAAGCCTGAAAAGACGCCAAAACCATGAGGCAACCAGATTTTAAGAGAGGAAGATGAAGGAGTTTTGGAATTGACCCAGAATGGCCAATAAAACTACAGTTTCAAGCCAGTAACCACTCCCACAGGGTCATACCCCCCACAGAAAGATGAGATGGGTAAAGAGATGAAGAAGAGAGGGTGAGGGAGTTCTATAGTCTGTGTATTTAGATAGGTAGGTGTTCTGTTCTCACTGCAGTCAGGTGTGTGTGTCTGTGTGTGTCTGTGTGTGTGTGTGTGTGTGTGTGTGTGTGTGTGTGTGTGTGTGTGTGTGTGTGTGTGTGTGTGTGTGTGTATGTGTGTCTACTCAGCAGAGTAGGTGTGCTATCCTACAGTTACTTCTCCAATGGCATGGCTTGCTAGTCTTGTCATGCTTGCAAAAGCCTACACATCCATTTCATGCAGCCCTCCAAACCTCTTGTCTCTCACATGGCCTGCTGATGTCATCCACTATAAGTTGACCTGCAGACATGTAAAAGTCAGACTTGTGCTGTAGCAGTTTTGTGCAATACTGTGTTCTGTAGTCTGTGTATGTAGATAGATAGGGGTTCTGTTCTCAACTGTGTGTGTGTGTGTGTGTGTGTGTGTGTGTGTCCCATGTTACCTGACATTACAAAGATCATTTTACATCAGCATGTGGGATACCGTTATCACCATATGCTCAACAGTCAATGCTGATGTACCATCACGTGTTCAACAGAGAATGCTGATCTAATCAGCTATATCAGATTATTCCATATACAACCATCCCACCAGATCAGTATGAGACACTGGCCTGAAGCCCAGACAGACGTCACCTTAGGTTTTTAGGAGGTTACTAGGTCGAGAACTGGCGTCAGGTATGCTTTCTGGTGTAGACAGGGGGAGTGAAGTTTGCCCCAAACTGTCTGGTAGCAGGTTAGCAATTTTCTCAGGGTCAGTATGAGTGGTACCATCCACTACTAGTTCAGCTCAAAGCTGGCCCTTCAATTTTAGATGTCTGATGTACTTAAAAATGCCTTCTGATTATCTTTAGCTAGGGATGGTACTTTAGGTTTCTATGTGGCTTTGGGGGACTTTTCAAAACAGCTAATTTCCTTGTTCAAGCTGTGTAGGGTGTCCTTCTTCATGCTTTCTGCTCTTGAGGGGGTATGACTGTTAATGTGAATGAGACTGAATTGTGATCTGATCTGACCAGGGTGGCCAACACACATGGGTTAGTGCAGAGAACCACTATGTTGGTCAGTACTAAGTCTAGGACATGTAAACCCCTTGTGGGGGTGCAGAATATCTGTTACACAGCCTTGGTATTAATAAAGTTCAGGAACCTTACGGTGAGCATGTTTGTGTACATATATGACTCCAGTTCAATGTAAGGATATTTGAAATCATACATGACCAATGTGTTTGGCTGTATATTGAGTGACTCAAGTAAGTCCACGTAGACAGAGTGGTAGCCGTGGTTCATGGTGGGGGGACCTGTAGCTAACAATGATACAAAAGGGGGGTTTACATACAGTTAGTTGGAAATGGAGTATTGCAACAAAGTTGTACTCTTTGACCAGTTTTGTATCTGTCTTTAATGAAGATGTATACACCCCCACCTTTGTTTTTTTCACACTCGTTTTGGTGTGTGAATGTGTGAAAGGCAGTATACACTTGCATGGCTAGGTTGCTCTCTGTGACCTTGAACCATTTCTGTGTGACTGCACAAACATGGGGCATCTTCCAAGATATAGAGTTCTTCTACTGAGTGCAGTTTCTGACTTACACTCCTTGCATTAAGCAGCATAACATTCACTTTGTCTGTAGTGGATTCTTTTACATTGGTACTTTAGTTGTTCTGACATTGCCTAAAAAAGGCCACCGTGGGGGAGGCAAGCACCTTTATATAGTACAGTGAGGTATGTCTCCAACTATTCACTGCAACATGGACTATGACATTGTCATAACGGTAATTGTTTTTGACAGACTTGAGTGCATGAGTGATCTGATGGACCCTGGCACTCAACTGGCATCTGACTGTGACCTTCTCCTTGTCCAGCCTGAAGAGGAGGACATCTGTGTGCCTCACTATGGAGGCTTATGAGCAACACATTTGGTTTTGAGGTGTTTTGCCTTAGGGACTTATTGGCTGAGACATTGGCATGTGAATTATTATGTGTAATGGATTCTGTTGGGTCGGCATTGTGTGCAGTAGGTTTGCACATGGGAGATCTCTGATCTTTAGTTAGGTTTCTGTCGAGTATCGCTTTGAGTTTATGACTTGTGAGCTTGTTATATGCAAGAGGCAAATTGTGTGTGCTGACAGCTTGTTTGATATCTGGTTTGTTGTTATATGAGAGAATTGATTCCAAATTCATAGTATAAATACAGCTCTCACATGTTGTATTAGTTTGTTTTAGCAGTAACTGGTGTCACTATACATGAGGAAATTGCTCTGTAGCCTCAGGATGTGCATTTAAATCAGGCTGCCTGGAGAAATGGTGGTAAACTGTCCATCCATTTTGGAAGGTATATGCTGTAGTAACTAGTAGGGAGTAGGCTTGATGGACCAGGTTTTGGTGTAAGACTAACAACATGCATCTATTCTATGGAGGGCTAGGGTTACAAAAATATGTCAATGTTTCAAATGCACACATGACTTGCTCGCAGGGCAGCAGTGCAAGCTCTGAGCAGCTATAGTAAACTGAGTACAACCCCCCAAAAACACATCACTGGAATACAAGCAAAGTTAAACTATTTTAAAAAATATAAAAAAGCGGAAAGACCAGCAGTGAGCCTTATTCTAGCAATCCCCAACTCAGATGGGTTCTTGGCTACACAGTTCTGCTACAAGGGTGTGGGGGGGGGGGCTTTTGTAATGTAAGAGGGCTGGTGGTAGTGATCCAATTATACCAAACAATCTAGATTCAGCAAGCCTTAATCGAGCCTATGCTGTAAAATGCAGAAGTACTAGAAATCCAAAGTACAGAAAATCACAATCACAACAGAAGAGCAAACAGTTTAAATAAAGCAAAAATTCAGTAGAATACTCCAACAAAAGTGAAGACAGAAAAACTTCCTAGTGTGAAATAAGTGGTCTGGAACCAAAGTGGTTAAACCAGAACTAAGACACTTTCAGAAAAACAGATACCAGCAATTCCCAGCTTAGAAGGGTGTAGGCTATTCTCCCCTATCACAAGAGTCTACATCACAAACCTTCCTAGTGTAAAATAACTGGTTTGGAGGCCAAGTGCTTAACCATAACAAAGAGACTTAGAACAATAGCCAGAGTAAGCATTCAGCCAGCAATTCACAGCACATAAGGGCAGAGGCTAGCCTTTCCTTCCACCACAATGTAAACTACAAACTGTCTTAATGTAAGACAACTGGCCTGAAGCCAAAGTGCATAAACCAAAAGTAATAGGCTTAGAATAACATTTACAATGAAATGCAATACCAGACAGATGACAGTAACAAGTCTTCTAATCCACCCACATACATTATGTCATGGTTAGTAGGCACTGTGTTATCTTGATGAGAAAGCCCTCTGGTCTGTTCAGCTGCTGCATGTGTCTGGTAAGGTTCATGCAAAAGAGGGCATTATACTGTATTAATGATCTGATGAGTATGATTATAGTGCTTTCATACAATCCTGAGATCTGAATGTGATGGTGTGTCTTATGATGTGCACCATACCTACGTACTGGAAAACATTAAAGAGAAAGGTCATAAAGTAATGACACACATTGCAGTTCCTGACTTCACAAAACTTATAAGAGAATACACTAGA
The DNA here is from genome assembly GCF_019279795.1 of Protopterus annectens. Taxonomy (NCBI): domain Eukaryota; kingdom Metazoa; phylum Chordata; order Ceratodontiformes; family Protopteridae; genus Protopterus; species Protopterus annectens. The sequence goes on from NC_056733.1 coordinate 1,952,425,776, forward strand.
AAGTACTGTCATGATGATGCTATCATTTGGCAAGGCAAATATAACTGACAGGTACAATTATCAGTTCAGCAACAAAAATTCAGATATACCAGGCACTACTGCAGCTATGCACACTGTGCATCAGACACAAAGTTTTTGTATCCCTGAATCCAAAAGGAGAAAACAGGGATATGGCGCAGTTATCATCACTTGCACTGGGGGCGGGGCAGGAGGCCTAGGCTGAAACAAAAGGTCAGTGAGTGTATGTGAGGGAGAAAGGGAAACAGGTAGTGTGTGGGTGCATGCGTGCGTGCGTGTGTGTGTGTGTGTGTGTGTGTGTGTGTGTGTGTGTGTGTGCAAGCGCGCGTGTGTGCGTGTGTGCATGTGCATGAGTGTATGTGTGTGTGTGTGTGTGTGTGTGTGTGTGTGTGTGTGTGTGTGTGTGTGTGTGTGTTTGCAGGGATCCTCCTTGTGAAAGTGGTGTGTGAGAGTCCGCATGAACACAGCCAAGCTCAGTGCTATCTCTATGTCTTGGTATGTCTGACAGGTGTGAGCCATGCATTGCAGAGGTGGCAGTTCATTGTTGTCATCCCTGACCATGAGAACTGGCTCTGCCAGGAAATGTACTGGCACCTCCATGTCCAAGGTCAGATAAAGTGCTACTAACTGAGCATGACCGATGTTTGCTGGATGGGTGTGGATAGCATACTCACTGATGCAAGTCAGACTGTGCCACAAACCATGAGCATTTGTCTGGAGCACCTTTATGAACATGCCTGTGTTTCCATGATGGCCCTAAACATATGTTGTGTGACATGGGAAGAGACACCTGCAACAGGTGAAGAATGGACAGCAGGTCCCCTCTGAGCACCCATATCAACCCTCCTGCATGGCACCTCACCAACACTTTGACTATGACTAGACTCAACAGGCACTGAAGCCACAGTAGCCACACTTCCCTGGTCTTTGTCATCACCATCTACCCATCTTATATCTGTAGGCTCAGTAGACTGGGTAGCATAGGCCTACTGGCTGGTTTCTGGGAAAAAGAAGGCAGTGGCTGAATGTAAACCTCTGTGTCAAATTCAACCTCTGCACTCCATGACTGTGTCACAGTTACACCACCATCATCATCAGTGTCTGATGAGGCACTGACTTCAGATGGCACAGGGCCTACACTCCCACTGTCATGATCCCCTGTGATAAAAAGGGAGAAACACAGGCATTCATTAATACCTGCACTACTATAATGCAATATATACTAAACACCTAGCAGTGCTACCACTATTACGGAAAGTACAGCAATACACACAACAGGCCTAAAATGACACATTATGCTTCTAGAAACTGATCTACAGTACTGAAATAACTTGATTTGACTTGCCATCTGCAGGCGTCCTACGTTGCTGGATTCCTGAAATAAGTTAAGCAAGAAGTACAGCCAACATCATCGCATTTTGCTGTATGTACTCCTCTCAATCAGCATGAAGTGTTACTTCAACAAGAATGTGGCTAACAACTCCAAACTGAGCTTATCACTATACTAATATTCAATCCCCCCCCCCAAAAAAAAATACATGTGAAACAGAAGTAACTTTTATTTCAATTGTTTCACTATAAAACAGCATTGAACTGGTCATATAACAAAGCTGACCTGGAAGCTCTTCCTGGGACTCAGAAGGAGGGGCACCCACATCAATCACATATTGTGGACCACTCTTCTGGGAGTTGTTCTGTTGTAGATGACTCACCAGGAATTCCTCATTTGGGGTGAGGGTGGCTCTACAGCAGGACCACCCCCTTTTACCCTCTGGTTTTGGGCAACACAGCTGCATGCCTTCATGCAGATGTGAGCATGTCAGTGGCCCTGTGGTGCACCTGCTTATAAGTATGGCCATGGCTGCCTACAGCAGTTATGTTTGCAATGATGTGCTGCCATAGTCTTAGCCTGTCTGTCATATTGGGATGATCCCTTCCAAGAAGAAAAGTGCCATGTTCACTGAGCACATCCACTATGATTGTGTTCCCTCACTCACTGAGGAGGGGTCTGTGCCTCAGTGACATTTTCAGTCCTAAAAGAGAACAGAATGATAATATACATAACTATCACATAACTACAAAGTAACTGTTACCAGATAAAACAGTTAAGGTAGGCAGTCAGCAGTAACCACTGGAAAAAAAAGTAACACATAAGATGGATGGGAAATACTAACAACAGGCAGGATGCAAATCAAGGAGGGTAGCAAGGGCAACATATCCTTGTATGTGCCATAGCAGTAACTCAGCTTTGCATTCCCCAAAAAAGATCAGTCCATTCTAGTTTAAGACATAACAGTAACTTCTCTTTACTCCACCCACCCACTAAAGAACAGGCACATGAACCATTTTGCTAATATAACACATTTGAAATGTTAAACTTGCATTCAAAGGACCTGTCTCAAAAACATTTGTACATATGCATCGCACAGCTTACTATTTTCATGTCTTGTCAATCATTTGTACCTCTGAAATGGCTTGACAAGCATAACCATTCCATCAGTACACTTCTAACAAATGCATACAGATAACAGTGTAAAAGGCTTTGCTTCAGATTATTCATTAATATATTTCAGCATATGCATTATGTATGTCAATAAATGACAACATCCCTGCTGGAGTTCAATACTCCTCTGTAAAGATAGCTTGGGAAACATTTCCTTGAGAGTTTTTGAGATACCGTGCTCAAAGATGGGGTGTCCAGGAGTCCAAAGTGTTTGTTGGACTCCTAGTGAATGAACACAGGCCCAGGCTTTTACAGCGGGACTATCAAGAGCTCAGATTATAAGGCAGAGGCATGGAATAGTCTGGCCTGGGCTCTTAACAGTGCTGTCCTTCTCATTGGTAGCACTTGGCAATCCATGAATAGATTCACCAGCAGTAAGACTTGGAAATTAAATAAAAAATGAGTGAGTACAATACTGTGGATTTGATTTTCAAATTATTTAACTGTATTTTATTATTTACAAATTCCAGCTGCTATGTAACAGATTTTATTATTGCATTTCTCTCTATGCATTGTACTTCTTATAAATGTATATGTTATAGCCTGTGTGGTAGTTGAAAATTTTTTTTGGATCAGTTAATTTTCTCTGTTATAAAACTGATAGAAATAAGTAAATAAATTAATTAATGAATGTGTGCCAGTTTCCTTCCTGTCAGCCATACCAATATATTCTTGCAGAATGGAACTTTTCCTAGCTATCAAACTATTTGTTTTGTACAGGAAATAAACATGGTTCCTCATGCATTACAGTATATACACAAATACATCATGGTATAAATTACAATTCAGAATGCACATATAGTAAGTAAAATGAAATAGTTTAAATAAAGGGGAACCCTCACATTTGATAAATGTATTGACATTTAATAGATGTTTCAATATTACTGAAAAAATAAAAAAATCAATACTTAAAAAAAGCTAATGGGCTTGAAGCTAAACAATGCAACATTTATTTTTATGGCTGTCTTTGTGCAAAATCTCAGCTTTTTGTAGGTGTATACAGATGAGAGAGGTTTTAATTGTCTAAACCAAATGTACTGAAGTAGAGCTAATTGACAAATTTGCAATTATCCATATTCCACCAGAGAAGCTGTTAATTAAGAGTTACAGCAGTGTGAAATATGTTTGAAAGAAAAAGGAAACATAAAATTGTTGCTCTTATAAATCCCAGAGGAATCAAATAAAACAGCTTTTTGTGAGTGTTTAAAGAAGACAGTGGTATCTAATTTTATCTACCTCTGCAATGTTACTTGAGAATCAGGGATTGTTTTTGCCTAAAATGAACAAAGTATTACAAGTTTCAAAAAACTGCCCATTCTGCACAGATCAGGTAAGCACTCAAACATATGTATTACTGAGTCACATCAGTCCAGAGATCATGCCAGTCATATGGTAGAAAGCCACAAATTTGATAAGGAAAACACATGGACATCCTGGGAATATCTGGACTGTTGAGAGGTATGAATGTGAAGTATATGGTCCAAACACAGTACAGGACAGTGTTCCTACAGTGGAGAGTATTGTGACATCCCATTCCAGATATACTGTGCTGAAGCTGTGTTAACGATCTGTAACAAGACATGGGACTGCTATGTAAAATAATCACTTAGGAGAAGTGTGTGTAATGAATAGGGACACGCAGATGAATTGTAGGAATAAACACAGGGAAAGAGAACAAGTGAAACCCGGGCATGTCAATGGAAGATGGCTGTAGCAGAAAAATCCAAGCACATATCTGTATGGTACAGTAGGGACTGTACAGTGAAAATGTACTGTCTGTGACTATCACACAAGGTGACATAACAATGGGGAGGATGTGTGTGTGAGATAAGCATCCTTACATGAATAATGCAGAGGATTTCTATCAGGATCTGGCATACAATTGGGGTAGGGTGTATATTGGGAAGCTGTGCAAACTGTTATACCTGAATATGAGTGTACTTTCAGCAGAGGTCTCCAGCAAGGTGGCCACAGATAAAGGCTAATGGCAAACATTTCAAGAACCAACCACAATCATGGAAAATATCAGAATAATACCACCACTGATCTCATGTCTGTGAAATAACATATGTGATGTGGACTGATAACAGATGAGCCCGCATATACACACTTGACAACTATTATGATACAACCACACTCTATGGGGGCAACCATGCACACTGTCCTGGTACTGTAATATCTGCAGGAGGTGTTAGAAGGGACACTGCTAGACCTGTATGTGACAGTATAAGCAATACAAGCCAGTTGCCTTGTGTGCATGGCATATATCTATGGCACAATCAACACAGTTACAAGTGATATACATGCCATTAATGCTGTCAAACACTTATGTATGCAGTGTGTGCATAAGCTGAACAGGTAGGACACAACTCTCTAAGGCTAAGAAAACTATCAATGGGCTCAGACAATATCCCAGCATACCTTCTAAATAGCATGAACAACCTATCAGGCCCTTTGCAATGGCTATTTAACTGTAGCTTCCAAACTTGCTTCTTGCCTCATGAATGGAGATCAGCAACAGTCATCCCTCTGCACAAAGGTGGACCATCTACAGACCCTGGAAACTACAGAACCATAAGTCTCACTAGTCTTAATATGTAAAGGAATGGAAAGAATTATCGTGGAAATGATCAATAGTGAAATAGTAAACCTCCAGACACTGGACCCAACCCAGTTTGATTTGGTCAAGAGCAGGTCATGCCTACTCAGTCTGGTGGACTTCTATGAGAAGGTCATCAAAGCAATGGATGAGGGTAAAATGGTTCACACTGCCTACGTTGACATGGCCAAGGCATTTGACACAATACCCCAGTCAGGGATTGTTAACAAACTCAATAGCTTAGGTACAAACATGTATGTTACCTAGTGGATAGCCAACTGGCTCAAAGACAGAACCCAGGAAGTTAGAACTGGGGAGTTCACCTCTACAAACAGGCCAGTCACAAGTGAGTCCCTCAGGGATTGGTCTTTGGACTGTTCCTATTTGGCATTTACTTCTCTGAAGTCAAGGCCAATGTCAATGGCCTCTGAGTGACTAAATTTGCAGAGGATTGCAAATTAGGAGCTGTCATTGAATCCCACACTGGCACAAATGTTCTCCAGGAAGGGCTGACACAGACAAGCAACTGGTGTCAGAGCCATGGACTAAAACTAAATGCCAAAAAATGTATAATAATATCCTCCAGGAAGTCATCCACCACTGTCAACTATCATATTGACAAAACACCCCTTTCAGTTAACCCAGTAGTCAGGGACTTATGAACACACATAGACAGTAATCTAGACCTTTAACCATCATGTGTCTACAGTACTGAGCAAATCATTCTATGTTGTGCAACTTATAAACAAAGGTATATAAGGTATATAAGTCCAAAGAAGTCATTGTTTCACTGTATTTTGCATTAATCAGACCTATCATTGAGTGCAATGCCTCTTTTGGTATGCACTTAACCAGTCATATCCAACAACTAGAATGTCTACAGAAGTTCCTCACTAAAATAATACGGGGTGTATGTAAAATTCCCTATGCAGACTGCCTCAAGGCCCTATCCCTGCATTCTGTCTCCTACGGGTTTTTGAGGGGACATCTATGCCTGCACCCTGCATATTTCCAAAACAAACAGTGCTATAATTACCCATTCTAAACACTTAAACCTTGCCTGTGATATAAATAGTACCTGCTGGAGAGACAGGCATATATCCCAGAGACAACTCCATCTCTGGAACAGGCTCCTGATTTGTTTGAAGCAGAGTTTCTCCCTAACCCAATTTAAGTGCAACTTGGACAATTGGATGGGGAACAGGAAATTCATCCCTAATGTGGCACCTATGTCTGTAATGGACACAGGCAACCTGTAAATGGTTAATCTCCAAGGGACCTGCTTGTAAATGTTTCATCTCCCAAGCCCCTACTTTCAATTATTAAGTTTATCAGAACTTGTCAGAGATTTGGGATACATGGCTATGCTTAAAAAGGCCCTTGTGGTCATTAGCCTAGTAAACACCTATGAAACTATGAACCTACTAGTGTTCCGCACCATCAGACAGTCATGTATATTCCCCAGAAACAATACTTAGGTATGGCCAATAAGCTATGTGACAACACACTGTGACAAAGGTGGTACACTTTAGTTACGCATCACTGGAAGATGTGTAAGGAGGTATATGAAGAAGGGTGTATTGTGCACAGTTATTGGTGTGATGAAGGCTGAGAACCACAAAGTTATTACATCCTCTGATGTGCATGTCCATTACATACCCAGTTCTGTTACATTCAAGGGAGTAGTCAGCACTGTGACCACATGCTGATGGATATAACCCTTACCCTCTAGACAGGACACAGGTCACATACCTACTGGTCTGATTATAGGGTGTGATGTCCACATTATACCTGAGTGGTGTACCTGTTTCTTGATTCAGCAAATACTTCCAAGTGTCTCGTCAATGCAAGTGTTGTCATCAGTGTGGCACCAGTCTCTGGTATGTGTTGATACTATCTGTAATATACTAATATCACAGTTGGAGTCAATGGTTGCCCACAAGCTGTAGTCCTTCAGGCAGCTGTTAGGACACAACATGTGTATGCTATCTGTGATATTTATCACTTAATGGGCAGAAAAGGGCATAGCAGACACACTTGATGTACTTAACTGATCACTGGACCTGAGATATATGTCACACCACACATTTCAACATAGTGAGATGTCATGTACATCATACACTGGTCCACCCATTTGGTGATATAGCTATTCATGGCCATGTATGACAGTGTTGATTGAATGTTTCAGTGTGAATTTTTGTCAAGTACCTTGACCTGGTCATGTCCCACAAGATGACACTGTTGCCATCATGCATGCTCTCAATAAACTATTTGAGGACATCTGATGTAGCAGTAACAACTCACACAGGTCTGTTGCACACATCTGGAATATTAGTAGGCTACATATAGGAGAGGTCATGATGACATGTTGCTCTATCTCACAGTCGAGAAGAGTCAAGATGTCCTTAAACATGCATGAATCAGGTGCTGTCCCCCCAAATCAGGTGGATGCATGTTGAAGTTCACCCTTTTATGGGAACATAGGCCATGTGGATGGTGTGTTGAACTGTGTATACAACCGTATCAAGAAGGTGTATGTGCTGGGTCATGTCATAAGTAATTAATGATGTCACAGCACATGGATTCCATGTGATAGGCCTGGATGAAGGTATGACAGTGCATATAGCCTATTGTGATCTGGTCTAGGGTTTTGACACAATTACACATGCAGGTATCATTGAGAAACCCCCCAAGTTGAGGATTAAACCTTACATCAGTTGATGAGTAACCAATTGTCTCACTGACAGAACACATCATGTGAAAGTTGGTGAATCAATCTGTATCAGTAGAGCTGTCACCATTGGCAAACCACAAAGATCTGTGCTTGGCTCTTCACAGTTTGAACTGTATTTATTGAAAGTTCAGCGTAAAGTATATGGTCTTTGGCTTACCAAGTCTGCTGATTCTTGCATATTGAGTGCAATCACTGAGTCCAGCAATGGTGATAACATAATACAGAAGGAACTAACACACAACTAAATGGTGACAAAGGTACACATTATACATATAAATGTAGAAATGTGTATTTGTAATGCAGTTTGTCTGAAAAGTGGTGTTCCATGTTAATCACAACATTATCAATAGTTCTTCTATGCATAAACCCAGTGATACAAGCACTGGGAACACAGTTAGATAGAAATACCAAAAAAAAATAAAAGCGGCACCGCTACATTCTAATAACTTCAAGAATTTATTGCACTAGTTTATGACAAACTTTCACGTCACAGGCTTCCTCAGGCATAAATACTAACATCAGTTAAAACAATTAAATGTATAATAAAACAAGATCATGTAATAACAATTACTCAATTATCAGTTTACTGACTCATTTAACAAAAACATGTAAACAAGTAGGAACATACATTTATTTAATCCTATTATGTTTCTCTATTAGAATAGGTTTTATAGCAATGTTATCATTTAGACTTGGGGGCTGATATGCTTTAAATCTTAATATCGGGTCTATATTATTTCACCGAACACTTAAAATAGCAAAAGCTGTTTAATCGACCCAATAAAGTTGAAATCCCTAAATCCCGAGCACACGGAACAGTGATTTTTTTTTTTTCCCAAGGGAAAAAAAATCACTGGGACATGTGTGGGACTTTGTCATTTCCTCCACTGTAGTGCAATCCCGAAGTTGGTATATTTAAGTAGGAGGTGTGGGGGGCTAGGGTGTTGGTGGCGAAGCCACCCCCTTTATTTTGTATTTGGATTTTATTTTATTTTATTTTTATTTTTTGTGGATCAGTGATCTCTGTTCCTTGTGTTTGAGATTTAGGGACTTCGACTTTATTGGGTCAATTAAACAGCGTTCGCTATTTTAAGCGATTGCTGAAATAATATAGACCCTTAATATCCACCTATTTTCTAGTACATCTATATGGCTATTATAATTATGTCTATATCATAATATTGACAGTTTAGGTTGTTGAATGCTAAATCATTGACACCTAAGTGTCGAATGCTTAAAATAGCGAACGGCCACATCATCAAATTCTTTCCTCAGGAAAGAATTTGTGTGGCCATCCATAAACAAAATAAACAAACACACACTCCCTAACTAAATATACCAACTCCAAGATCGCTCTACATTGGTGAAAGGGCAAATCCCCGATAACAGCCACGCAAATTCTTTCCAGATGATGCGGCCATTCGCTGTTGTAAGTCTTTGACACTTAGGTGTCGATGATTAAGCATTCGACAACCTAAGCTGTCAACAGTTCAATAGAAGCCCTTATAATCACCCCCTCTGAGAGTCTCATAGACATTCTGTAGAATAAAAAAATCTAAATTCATGGCAATCATTTGTTTTACTTATATGTCGATAAAGTACATTAGTATTAATCTTTCTTCGAATATCAGATAAATCTTCAAATATTCTTTCTTTCAATTTTCAACTAGTTTTTCCAATGTAAAATGCATTACATTGAATATATTTACGCATATAAAATATTTTATTACTATTACAGTTCCCCTGAGTTTTAATTTGAAATGGTTTGTGTAACAATGGATGTTCAAATGATAATTTGGTGTAAATATATCTACAAAAATTACAATTATTACATTTCTGTGTACCCATTTTATTAAATTGTGATTTCCTATCATATCTTTCTTGTTCTTTATAACACAATACTTGTTTAAGGTTACTAGTGTTTCTATATCCAAATTAAAGGCTATTTATTGTAAGATTTTTAAAGGCAGGAATATGATTCAGCATAAATGTTTTGTCTTAATTATATCCTGTATTTTACGTGCATTAACATCATATGGAAGAACACATCTAAGAACAGGTTTATTTTGTTTCATATTTGCACCCTTAGACTGTCTCTTAGTGTTAATATTATATTTGTATGCTTCTGGAAAAAATGGAAAAGATGCTCGTCAGTATTATGGCCTTGACCGTTTAGATTTAGCTCCTCTTTTAAATGAACCATACTCATTACCAATGGATAAGAGGAGAATAAAGAACACGCATAGTCACAGCAAAAACTGGTTCATGGGAGAGAGAATGATAACCAGGAGTCAGTCAAGGACCTAACTAGTACTGTTTTTAATTTATCTACATATACTTTATCTCAAAGTGAACTGGCATTTTAAATAAAGGGTTGAACTTTATCCCTGGCAAAGTGACAAATATAGCTGATGTTATAACTGATTTTAGAATGTTTGTTAGGAATTTGAACTTAAGGTTGCTGTATAATCCAAAAAATATAAGTGAAAATTGTGCTAATGAATTACAAAGGAGTAGCACATTTGTGCCGATTAATAATCCTTTGCTAGTGGCGTTTGAGAATGCAGTTGAAAATGATATATATAATTTTTTTATTACAAATAAAAATGGTTATTACAACTATCTTCTGAAGAAATTCAAGCTGTTAGAACCCTGTTTGATAATAAACATATAGTTATTAAGTCTGCTGACAAGGGTGGAGGCATAGTCATTTTAGATACTGTATATTATAATTCAAAAATGAATGACATGCTTAATACAAATGATTATGAAGTTATTAACAGAAGGAATTTATAAGATATTATTTCAGATGTTAATAGTACTATAAATGACATTCATTTTAGTGGTCAGATACCATTAGATTTACTTTAATTTTTTCATGTTCCTTATCCTAGGATGCCAACTATATATGGTATTCCTAAAACACATAAATCTATTTAAACCCCTCCCTTAAGACCAGTAGTCTCAGCCAGTGGTTGGATAACAGATCCAGTTTCACACTTCCTAGAGTCTAAACTTCAGATAGCTTTAAGTTTCCCCAAGATGATAGTGAAGGATACATCTCAGTTTTTGGAACATCTGTATTCATGGTTAAATGTTAATAGTGTCACTGATAGCTATTTTGTAACTTTAGATGTAGATGCACTTTTTACATCCATTCCTAATGTATTTTATTTATTTATTTTACATTTGTTTACCAGTATAGTCCGATTGGACACATGTCCATTTACAGTGGAGGCCCAGGGAGAAAAGCTCCACAGTAATTAACATAAAAATATTTAAACACTTGATAAGAATACAATCATATATAAACATTTTGAGACATAAATACAGTAAGACATCCATTTGGCAAAAGCATGCTGTTTTATAATATTTGAAATATGTTATGAGAAAGATTCTTGAGACTGTAGCATATATACATTAAGTAAAATTGGAAAGGAAACTGTCTATGGTGGTATCTGCAGTGAAATTTAGGTAATACATGGGCATTCATTAAGTGAAATTTGAGAGAGTTTTTGAACAGCACAGTAGTAGAGGCAGACGTCAAAGCAGGAGGGAGGTTATTCCAGGATCTAGCTATGTTATAAGAGAATAGCACTTTCCCCAGCAGTGTTGTTAGCTGTGGATATACACAGGAATGATTTGTTGGTAGAGCAAAGGGGACAATTTGATCTGTATAGAGTGAGTAGATGGCTTAGTGCTAGTATTCTATCTGGATAACTCACAATATTGTGGGCAATGACTAGTTGATGGTAGCTGAGTAGCTGGGGAAGTTCTAGCCATTGTAGCTCCCTTAGAGCTTGACAGTGATGGGTTCTGAAAGTGGAGTTGTTGGCAAACTTGGCAATTTTATTATAACATGTCTCCAGTCTAGTGAGCTCATGTTTTCTGATGTGGGTAAGAATTGGTGCTGCATACATTAGAGTGGACAATAGGTGGGTTTGGGCTAGGGAGATCCGACCCTAGTTCAGAGAAAGTTTTTGTGTCTATATAGTGTGCCCATTTTTTATGGACCTTTTTGATGATTTGTGAAATATGGACATCAAAGTGTAGGTTTTTCTCAATTTTTGCACCCAGGAGTTTGGTGTGGCCAGAGGGAGTGATAGTAGTGCCATTTTTGGAAGTGATAGTAAAGGCTGGAGGAACAGGTATGGATTTGTTGAGGGTGAAGAAAAGCAATATAGTCTTGTTGGGGTTTAGGATAAGTTGGATCTGAGTAATCTAGTTTTCCAGAGAGCTAAAGGATTCCCGAGTGAGTTGTTGTAGTGTGGTGAGTGATGGTGCAGAGCAGATAAGAGTCAAATCATCTGCATACTGTATAAGGTTGGCATGCTGGGTGGAGGTATGGAGATTGTTAGTGAAGATGGAGAAAAGAAGTGGGCCTAATATTGAGACTTGAGGTACAACTACGGTAGTTGGAAGTAAAGGAGAAAGTACACATTGCCATTGGACAGATTGCTGCCTATTAGACAGCTAGATTCTAAACCAAGCAATAGTAAGAGGAGCAAAGGATAGGGAGGCTAGGGAATCTAATAGTAGGGAATGTGAGACCATGTCAAATGCTTTTGAAAGGTCTAAGAATATAGCATATACAAAGTTGTTGTTGTTTCTGTGTTGGTTAACCAGGTTGGTAAAAGAGAGGAGAGCAGTTGTTGTGCTATGGTGTTGCCAGCAACCATGTTGAGTGGAGAAGATGAGGTTGTGTGAGTTCAGGAATTGCATGACTTGAGTGTGAATACATTTCTCAAGTAGTTTAGATAAGGGAGATAGAATAGTTATGGGGCAATAATTAGACAAATCATAGAAATTGCCAGCTTTGTGAAGAGGAATAATGTATGATACTTTCCATAACTGTGGGATAAAGGCTTCCTGTATAGAGCAGTGGATAAGGATGGAGACTGGGAAGGCTAAGGATTCAGCAGCTGTTTTTAGGAAGTTGGCTGATAGATTGTCAGTGGAAAGGGTGGAAGGTTTCAGTTTTTGGAGGAGTTTTTTATTAGCAGAGGTCGGAACAGGTGAGAGAGTAAAGGAGGGGATGTTATGAGGGCATTTGTTTGGGATATTTAAATGGATGTTTTTGGATAGTTGGGGGGACAGAGTTGGGATAGATTCTGTAAAGTGGTGATTGAACTGGGAGGCTGTCATTAGTATTGTTGGTGGAGCTGGGAGTGGGAATGGGAGTGGTTGTTTTTCCAGGTTTTAGAAGAGAATCAATGGCATGCCAAAACTTTTGGGGATTTTTAGAGTGTTTATTTTGGGCACTTAGGAAATCATTCTGTTTATCAAGTTTGGTTAGTTTCTTGGCCTGATTTCTAAGTTGTTGGTATTTATTCTTAGATATGCTAGTGTTTTTCCTCTTCCAGATTTTCCAAGCCTTATCTCTAGACTTCACTAGGGCCCTTGTGTCCCTAATGAGCCATGGGGCAGGGCCCTTGTGTCCCTACAGAGCCATGGGGCATAGTTTGTCTTGATTCTAATTTTTCTAATGGGTGCAACTGTATTAAGGACATTAATGAGAGTACTGCTGAAGTAGTCGACGGCCTGGTCTAAGCTTAGGGTTCAAAGTGGTTTCCAGTTACTTTGTTTTAGAATGTGGTTAAGGTCCTGTATATTTAGTTTACAATCATCTCTGACTTGTCTATAAACTATGGGCTTGGATAAGTTAGTGCATTTATGTAGGAGGAATGTGGGGAGGTGGTCACTTAGACTGTCTGGTAGGCATCCAGTTTGGTAGTTTAGTTTGTGACAATTTACTAGTGTCCAGTCTAGTATAGACTGTTTAAGGTTTTTTTTATCTATTCTAGTGGGTTCTTGGATGAGTTGGGAGAAGCCATAGAGATTTGTATGGTTAGTGGGGTTGTTAGAGTTACAGGCTAACCAGTCAGTATTTAAGTCTCCTAGTAAGATGGTTTCTTGTGGAAGATTATCTGTGGTTCATTGTAAGATTTCCTCAATAGTGGGAGAGTTGTTGCCTGGGGGAATGTAACAGCAGAGTAGATTGATTTTTTTTGAGTTGTTTATATGTAGAACTGAGTCTAAGGTTTCAGCATTTTGAAATTTAGGTAGGGGTGCTTCTAGAGGTTTTATATTAAGTGTGCTTTTAAAGAGAATAACAACCCCACCTCCCTTCCTGCCTACTCTGTCCAGTCTCAAGATATTATAACCTGGTGGGAGGATTTCTTCATTTTTGTGTACAAGGTTTAGCCAGCTCTCAGTAATGGTTAGTATGTCCGGAGAGTAGTGGGTTATAAGTGCATGTAGGTCAGGAAGTTTGTTAGATATACTCCTAGTGTTGATGTTAAGAATTAATAGGTCAGAGTTTTGTTTGACTGATAGAAAGGTGTTAAGTGTTCCTGGGTTTGGGTGTATGTCTCCTGATCTAAGTATTCTCTTTGTGATAGATAGTCCCCGGGATTCATGAAGCCTGCACCAGGCGCAGGCGTAGCGTAGGCGGAATAACGCCAAATATGGCCGTCGAGCGATTCAGGTATGATCCAGTACCACGTGCACTACCAGCGTAAGCCAGAACTGCGCAGCCCTCAGCATAGGTATGCTAATAACCCCATGCGCAGTGTCGCAGCATGCAAATGAAGGCAGATAGTGATTCATGAAGTGGTGCAGGTGTAGTGTAAGCCCACGGAAATGTAAACCAAAAAACACGGTTTACATTTTCCCAAACAGAACATCGGAGCTATGAAAGCGGACCAGACGCATGTATTACAAAGTTAACATATGCCACAGCCAATGGCATAAGAAAAGATGCACAACACTTAAAAAACAACATTTAATGTCATGTCCACAGTAACGCACAGTACAACCGCAGGGCATGTGTGCGCAAACTGGAACATAAAGAAATTATATAAAAATGTCATAAAATCGCAATGTAATACAAATCCGGTTTACAGCATAATACACAATGGTAGGCATGGAACACCACAACCAAGGTGCAAGGGTTGCTAAGGGCCTGTGACAGTGTTCGGAGCGGTAACTATGAATTAGTAGTCAATGCCATGCAAATGAGGCAGATAATATTGAATTGCAAATGTCCCGCCGGATGAAGGTTGTACCATATGGCGCAGCGCTATAACACCGAGGAGTAGCTCAGAGGAGATACATGACATCAGCAGAGGAGTGTGCCACCATAGCAGTAAGCACATTGGAGCAATGCAAATCTGGCCTGGCCATTGCTAAGCAAAGCTGCAGGACAGGGGTGGGGAGGAAGGTATAGAATCGTTTAGCTGAGAGCACACATGGTGCACAAAAGCGCATGTGTACGGGGAGGAAAACGTACCCGAAACCCACTAAGTGGATGCACGTGCCGCGAACAATAGCACAAACAGGAAGGTCAGGGGAAGAAAAGAAGGAAATGCCGAAGTAGGGTACTTGGAGTACTAATGAGCAATCAACACCAATCAATTCACGGTGGCCAATTGACGGCAGCTGACAAGTCTGCTCGCAGAAACCTGCAAAACAGGATAGGGGAGGCATTGGAATGCAAAGAAAGGAGGGGAGGCAATGGATTGCAAAGATAGGAGATCTGTCATAGCAGAGCAAAGCAAACCGACAGTAGACCGGCAATAGCACACATTACGCAAGATACGCCAGGTCTAGGAAAGTACAAATGAAAGCAGGTTGCTGGATGCATGCCAGAAAATGGTAGGTGGAATGTGCAGAAATGTAAAGGAAAGGTCAAGAGGTAATCCATGGCAGCCATATGTAATTCAACACCAAAGGCACCACAATAGTAGTTCCGGTAGTAAAACACATAAGATACCCTGTAGTTACGATCGTACATACACACCCTATGACATCATCGGTGTTCACAGCACAATAGTATAAAGTGTGAAAGCACCCTACACACACCTGTGTATTCCCAAACACTGCACCATAGGTGTAAACACACAGGGAACTATTAAAATGCACATGTTGGGAGCTGCCATAGCTGTGATTCATCAGCATGTGTTAGAGACTGACGATGTTGTGGAGGATGATGCCGACAACCACCGCAGGCCCCGGAGGAGGAGAAGAGTGTTCAGACTAAGGGTAACCTACCAGGGGCTACATGATCTGGAGATAGTAGAGCGTTACAGGGTGGACAGGGACATCTTACAGCAAATAGTGGAGCTGTGCCGGCCACGCCTGAGAACCAGAAACAACAGAGGGGAACCCATCCCAGTGGACACGAAGGTATGTGTAAGCTTGCGAATACTAGCCACAGGTACCTTTCAAAGGCCAACTGGAGATATGATGGGGATCTCACAGGCATCAGCATCCAGGGTACTACACCAGTTCCTGGATGCCATGTTACCACATGCCAATGAGCATATATACTTCCCCCGAACTCAGGAGGAGTTGGCCAGCAATATGTGTCACTTCCACCATGTGGCACACTACCCAGAGGTACTGGGTGCGATAGACTGCACGCACATACAAATCAAGTCACCACCTGGTGAGCATGGTAGGCGCTACATAAACCACAAGGGATTCCACTCCATCAACTGCCAGGTCGTGTGCAACGCCCAGGGTATTGTCATGGATGTGTGTGCTGGCAGCCGTGGAAGCTACTATGACTCCCATATCTGGCATGCCTCACAGCTGTATCAGGTATTTGTCAGGGGGGACATCCCACATGGCCACCTTCTGGGGGATGCTGGCTATGCACTGAAGCCATGGACGATGACTCCCATCAGAAATGCACACACACCCATGCAAGAATGCCATAATGAGGCACACGCACAAACCAGAATCATCATAGAGCGTGTGTTCGGGATGCTGAAATCACGGTTCCAGTGCTTGGACACATCTGGTGGAGCCTTGCAGTACTCACCAGGCACATGTGCCCACATCGTCATAGTATGTGCCATGCTACATAATATGATCCTGCGGAAAGAGCTGCAGCAGGGACAAAATGGTGAAGGCCCTCATAGCCCACTGCAATTGCCAAGGCCATCACAGGCACAGAGGGATTCAGACCATGAACACACTGTGCCAGCCCCTGTAGACAGACTGAGGCATGCCCAATATGCCTACGCCTTGGCAAAGAGGGAATGTATATCACATACTCTGACAGTGTAGGCCCCTACGGACTGACACACCACTCCACCTGCACACACAGTAAAATGGATGGCACACAAACATGACCACCTGTAAATTGTAATGTATAGGTGGCCCACTGTGTGAATCCTACATAGGCAGCCCTCAAACATTGTACACACAACAGCTATTGGAACACGGAATGTCAACACCTGAACAGTACATGCGCCTATCAGCATATGGTGGTGCTGTGTGTATAGGTTCCCAGGTACATCGGTAGGTACACGGCTGATTGTCAGAGGCCATACACCAAATGGGGCAAACAGTATCCATTGTTGCTACAACATCGAGCAACCAACTGTCGCTTAGTGGAGCAGAGGTAATTGTGGGAGCACATGTGTGTAAGCACTGTTCTGCACACACTCAGCACGGAGTCCCTGCTGCGTTAATGAGGGGCTCCACATAATATAATCATGGATGTTGTGTCAAGGCACGGGGTGTACCCATGGCAGGTATTTGTCACCCCAGCATGCTCCACCTACGGTCGTTTGAAGGTGTAGCACAGTATCGTGTGTGGCTCACTGTGATAGACATACCCAATGCCAGAGCACATCCAGTAAACATCACATGGATATACCATTAACTGGACTCATCAATATGTAAACTAACTGAGTTACCCATGTGAGTGCATTATGGAGTAACAGCCGTAGTATACTCTACGTACAAAATGACATAACACGTGTACAAGTCCCAGATGGCCATGTGTTAAATGCAGTGACCGTCATGCATGTTCCCGGTCCCACATCCTGCAAGGGATGTAACGTAATCCCGAAGGCACGAGTAATGCATGTCGGATGCAGGTCATCAGATCATATGTGTAGCACATGTTAGCGGGAATATGCATTGCCCACTGCTGGTAAGCGACGTTTAAATATGACTATATGGATATGCGTGAAACAGGGATAAGC
Organism: Protopterus annectens; assembly: GCF_019279795.1. Classification (NCBI taxonomy): domain Eukaryota; kingdom Metazoa; phylum Chordata; order Ceratodontiformes; family Protopteridae; genus Protopterus; species Protopterus annectens. The sequence continues at coordinate 1,952,443,631 of NC_056733.1, forward strand.
TTCTCCGAATATCGCGCAGATCACGGTCAATAATGTCCAGAACAGGTGAAACCAGCATTATTCACCCCTGTACTAATAGCGCCTGTTCTGAAGGGTAAAACGACCACTGCCAGGAGTAGAACACGCAATCATGTATAGAATCACCTAACACTATTGCTAGCCAAGATGTACCTATGGTAGGGTTGCCACCTCTTCAAATGACCAATGTGGGACATACGTCATATGTCTGCAGGCCGACACATAGACCCGGCCAGTATAAAATTCAGAACTTCACTGTTTTGCCTAGATAAAAGCTCATTCTTGTAATGTTTACTTACTTATTCTGTTTCTAGAACATATAGGTGGTTCAGATACAGAATAACTGTTTTATGCAACTATTACATAAACTATAGGAAATAAGTATGTTCTAAAATCTCAGGACATTTGCCATGTTTATAAATATTTTGCAGGACACAACTGCCCAAAGAGGGACTGTCCCTCGCAGAGTGGGACAGCTGGTAACCCTAACGTAAGGCAGGTGTGTAATGTGACAGGTACAGACACAAACGTGTGGAGTCCAGGAAACAGTATACACCAACAAGTACACAATGAAAGGTGTAGCTTGCCTGTCACTTTCCCCGTCAGATATATATATATATATATATATATATATATATATATATATATATATATATATATATATATATATATGTACACATATATACATATATATAATACAGATAGAAAGGGCGATAGAGTGATATATGTTGATATATACGGATTCAGCGATATTTGCAAATATATATAGATAGGTCAATGACATTCATAACACCTTGGAGGTACAAATAAATAGGATGCCGCCAACTATGGAATGTGTAACATACCGACATGCGTAACCACGAGGCTGAAAGACCGAAAGAACACAGTACCGGAACAGTACAACCGCGAGTAATAGTATGATGATATGAAGGGATATTTAGTTACCGCTGCCGGTGTTGCGATCCACGTAGGTACTGTGTTCAACTGTGTTTGTGAGTGCCATAGTCTGTGTATGTGTGTGTTGAGGGTGCCATGTGCATCTCCATGTGACTGTAATGTGTGTGTGTGTGTGTGTGTGTGTGTGTCCGCATCATGTGTCTGTTAGTGCCAATTCAGAGGTAGATCATTACGGTAGGTGTGGGTATAGCTAGCCGTAGGCATACGGTTGCCACCTGTCTCACATTAGGAGGGACAGCCCCTCCCTGGGCAGGTGTGTCCTGACATAAAACATGACAAAGGGCAAATGTCCGGGAATGTAGGACATTAATATGTCCCATATATAATGTAATAGTTGCATTAAATAGTTATGCCTGTATGTAAGAAATGTAAATGTTACATGCAATATGATAAGTAGCCAAAGTCCCACAATAGGTATGTATTGAGCATAAAAGTATGTGCTAACCTGTGTACTGACAGTGGCTATGTGTTGGCCTGTAAACACCGCTGTGCATCCCGCAAGTGTCCAACAATGGCCATATGAAAAGGTGGCAACCCATGGCAAAGAGGTTCTGTTACCAACACAACCGCAATGACTGCAAATATCTGGGACAGAAATACATGGGATAGCTGTCATTTAGACATATCCCTTTACATATCACTGCAATTCCGGAGGTATGGAAGCATCAACCTCACCTGCATACTATATAGAAACCAATTAACAACGGTCCAATGTACAATCCCGTAACATAAGTCTACTAACTTATAGCTCTTTAATTAGGGATGGAGCCCACACACATATATATGGAATATGTAGAAATGCAAGCCCCACAAACCTGTATATGCTACATACACCCACCGACATCCCCCACACTAGAAACTATAGCAATACAGACTGTAATAACAGCACAAACATCCAGTCAGTCAATTACATCTGCAGAACCATCAACATACCATGTGAGAGACACAATTAAAGGTGCCATGCAAACTTGCAGCCGTTATATAATGGAACAAATGGTGATGTTACAGGTTTTGTTTGCAATAGTCCATTATCAGATGTTGGGATGACAGGTACACCCACATGTTGAACCACATACTCTAGCTGTCACACACAATCCACGGGGGACATGAATCCAAAGTATAATTGTCTCTATGCATAGCAGTTGCAATTAAACATAACAAAACACAATACAGGCCGTCTCCCCGAAGGTAGGGCAAATGGGCAATGCCCAAGTGGAGAATTCAATTATGCCCCACTGTTGCCGCGTAATTGGTGAATGGAGTAGCTGCACAGCTGATATGCAAGTAATTAGTCACTCAGGAACACCAATTGGCGGGAGGAAACCACATGTTACAGGTATCGACGTATATAAGGATGACTTGCCAGACATTCAAACCATATGCTCATACAAAATACCTGTTTAAGCAGTGTGAGAGAGATAGAGACAAAAGTCCGTAACGATAACAAGGTATGTAGAACACTCGGTATGTAAGTTTATGTATAGCATGTTTTTTATTAATTATTTACTGTATGTATAGCCTGGTTTGCATTAATTAAAAGTGTCCGCAATGCATAAAGTGGGAAAAGGTATTTATGTAGTGATGTCTTGCTGAGCATACTAATGCATGTAGAAACTGTGCGTCCAGCAGTGGGCCACAAGGTACACATCACAGACACCACAAGGGATGCTACATGAGGGCTTTAAACAGAACAATTCCATACAACCCGCCGTCAGTGGTAGGGTATGTTCAACAAGTACGTGCCATAGCACGGGACAGTATATGTTGATATACTATCACAGTAGGCATGTGTATGGGCATATAATGACAATGACATGTCTAAGGTGGTCCCGCTGTGCAAGTATGCTTTGCATTATGGGATACTATGTGAAATATGTGTAATGTATAGTATTGTAGGTAGATATGTCAGATATTCTACACAGCATAACAGGCATATCATGCATACCAAAGGTATCGTCTATTGGCATGTACGATAACAGGATACATATGGCTTGTACGCACAGGACATTGCAATAGTATGATAGCTAATCTAAATGGAAGGGCTACCAAGTAACCATGCACAAAGGTCATGTAATAGCTTCACAGGTTCATAGTGGGGTACTATGCAGTCTGGCAAGTCTATGTGTAAGCACAACTACAGTGTTCACACCAGTGGCACCTCTCTAGGGTAGTGTCCTGTGAACAGCAGAGCCATGTGTTACCTGCACCTCTGCACAGTACAGCCACTGCAGTGATCCCTGGCATACATGTGTCTCCCAACCACCAAGGGAGGTATCACATGAACAGTGCTACTGAGTGTCCCTGCGTGATGTACATAGGACTCATGTTCCAAAGCATGGTGAGTGTCCGGTTTGGGAATGTAACCCTCAAGCACATTCCACTCATTGTTGCGTGTGTGCACATATCCATGAGCATGTTGCTCACAGTGTCTTTTGCTTATGTCGCGTATGTGGAGTATATCCATTAATATTGTTGTGGACATGGGCCCTGTCTGTTCAGCAGAGGTCACCCCTGAGTATGTAGTATGCAAATGTGTACAGACGTGGTGTCCGTAGTTCAGCCGCATACTTTAACTGTCGGAGCTCAATAAACGTCATGGCGTGTTAATGGTGTGGTATGTAAAGCTGTAGCTGTTGTGTAAGGTACACCCTAAATGGGGTGGTGTACCCTTGAATGTGTGTAGAAGTCTTCAGTTCAGAGGTACAATGGGTGCCTATGTACCAGCTACACACCCAGTACAGATAAGTGTGGCCACATAGAAGGATATCCATGCCACAGTGGCAATACGGTAACCACAGGAGTGGGTGCGACATACATGTGTACTACAAGCATGTACAATGTGACATGGATGTAGGGGACTACCACCTATGTGATAGTCAGTGGGTGAATGGTGTAATGCAAAGGTGATGTTCATGCACCTTGTGTCATGCAGCTTGAGGTCATGATATTCATATCAGGTATCTGTCACAGTGACACCCATATGGATGGTGTCAGTATCAGCTGGTGGATCAATCCTGGTGCTTTGTATGCAGGGGTTTGTAAAGCTAGGCAGGGAAAGTCCCTCTGTGCTAGCCTGTACCTCAGGGAAGCATATACTGAACATGAGGGACCCAATGACTGAGGACTGTGGTATGCCAAATGTAACTGAAATGCAGTAGGTACTATGGTATGCTACCCTCACTGTGTGTGTCCTGTCCATGAGCCACGTTGCATAACATCCTGAGACATAGGGTACGATGTGCAGGTGGATGTGTATGTTGTCAATACTAGAATGGAGAACGGTGCTGAAAGGCAATGAGAGGACAATGTAGGATGTGTGGACTCCCATACCATCACCAACTACCCTGGTAACTGTATGAAAGGAGTCCACCAGGTGTAGGGGCCATGCTCTGGCCCTAACAAGTCCAACCCGGGTGGCATCAAAGGACCTGACTCCAACAATGTCTCTGTGAATGACGTCCTTGATGATGTGCTCCATAGCCATGCAGAACAGTCCAGTCAGGTGTGTAGGACTATAGTCCCACTCGTGCATTGTGGTGCCACCTGTGTGGAGTGTGATAAATGTTGCTGTGTGCCATTCAGGGGCCACAATGTCTGATACAAGGCTATTACTGAATATGGTGGCCTAGTGGGGAGATATGTCGTTCAGAGGTTTGTGGACATCACAGCCTGGGACTTTGGAAGGTGACATGAGGTCAGTGTCCCAGGACATATAGAGTGCAGGTTAGTACTGTGTAGGTGTGACCGCAGGGACACCGCATTGTTCCTGCATGGATTGTGGCCCTGTAGTGAGTGAGAGGGTGTAATGTTAGCATTGAATCTATCCGCCAGCATGTTGCCAACATCACCTGGGTCTGTAATGTTCCTGACTACTGACATACCACCATAATGCCTTGTGGTACACCCCGGAATGTCGCAGTAATGTTTACATAGCTAGTCTTGGAGTATGTGATGAGGGATCCCGTGGCCCTACCGAGGCTGACCAGTGAGTACCCCACCCATGGGATTGTACACCACAGTGCAACAGCCTCCACCTGTTGTTGTACATTATGTCCATGGAACTTGACCACCAGAGTGGCATCTGTTATCTGGTGTGTACCATCATGGCTCTGTGTGGAATAGCATGATCCATGCAGTCGTGTATGTGCTAATGAAGTGCACTGGGGTATGTTTCAGCATTTGTATGTGCATTGTCCATCTGCACGGGTGTCATGACGTTAACAACTGCTGTCATAAGACGTCTGTAGTAGGTGTTGTATAGTACTCATGTACTGTGTATGCTGTGAAAGGTGTGGTGCCGGGATGTGGCTAACAAGGTTGATTAGCATACATTTGGAATCCACCAATGAGGGGATAACCCCAGTCACATGTTGGTAGTGTTCATGTCAAGGTTAATGTTGGTCTTGGAGGTGGTGTGTATGGGTTGATCCAGCTGAGTGGAGGTTATGACTCATGGATGTGTCGGTACATGAGTGGCTATCCCAGTTAAGTGTGGGGTAGCGTCAGTCACACATCAGTAGTAGCTGTCTGAGCCCTACTGTCCAGTACACCAACAAATGAGGTCTGGTAACCGTGGGGTATGTTGTTGAATCTGTAGCTTGTTACAATGTGTATAGCAGTTCCAGACACAGTTAGTTGCACGTGGAGCACCTCTGATGCATTGTGCTAAGTAACTAACCAGGATGTGTGTACAACATAGTGGGATATGGGAACACCTCAGCTGTGGGTGTGCTGGTCCAGGTATGTGCCTGAAAGGTATGGTCTGTCTATAACCTGTCATTGCAGGTGTGCTCTGCAGAGCCTAGAGGCAGGTCCCAGTCACTGCAGAGATATTGGAGTGGTGCATTATAAGGTGTGCCTTGCCTGTGTGCATCACAGAGGAAGATGCAAACATTGTGTCACATGACCCCATGTCTTGCTTGCCAGTTCCCATTCTGCCGGTGACTGTTACTGGAAACTGTGCAAGACAGGCAGTATAGAAGCAGCAAGAGCCTTACATGTGATCTGTACTCCCAGGGCTGACAGGTGCAGGTCATCTGTGCCAAAGCATTGTGTTTGACCAGGTCAGTCAAAGCGGACAGATACCAGATGCCTGTGGAATGACAGCAGAAGCATAGGCAACTGTTGAAGTGACACAGTCAGTCGTTGTACAGTGGTATTGGGTCCGGATGAATGTATAATGCTCCCCAGGGCTAGGCCACACCTTCAGGGCTACAAGACTGGTGAGCTATTGCATGTCTCTGCACATGTAGTCTGTGAAGTGGCATCTCAGGGCAGTTACACTAACATGGAGAATGACAGTAACATCATACCTGGTGAAGTGTGGCATGGGTGCATAGGTTATGTTGCAGAACCAGTTACCCGACAGCAAGATGTAAGCGACTATCACCTTGTGTAGCCTGCTGTGTGGAACTGCAGTGTGACCGCCTACAGAGTCACCTATGACTGGTGTGTTGTGTATGTTACAACACCCTATTGGCTGTATGTGATGGGCACACATGAGTCTGTGGGCTATAAGTTGGTGATGTTGTGTTCTGTGATGGGGGCTGCCTCTGGTGCCTACACAGAGTATGGAGAGGTACTGCACAAGTTGTCCTCGTATGTGTGGCCTGTGGTGGAGATCATGTGATACTATGTGATGAGTGGGGTGTGTTGCGAATGTTACACATCCCCACATGACTGTCAGGTGCAGTCAGGCTTGGTGACAGCATTACCCCCAGCAGGGCTGCATAAGTGCATCCCCCACAGGCTGTAGTGTCGTATGTTGGGAGGTGAGCATTGAATGTGTACATGAGACAATTGCTCTATTGCCACATGTACGACATATCCATCATATAGACAGGCAATAGCACTGGTACGTGACAGTTGGACATGCCTGTATATACAACCATGTCTCAGAGGATATGTGCGTTACATGTGTACAACAGCTGTTGTACCATAAGCAAGCTGGAAATTTTAGGACAGCCAGTGTACCTGTGGGAAATGGTGTGGAATGGGTGCTTATAATAATCAGTAGCTCATGACATGCTCACAAGTTCTGAACAAGTGCCTAGCATGACCATACAATACAGATAGGGTGTTGGATAATATCAACCCACAAGGGGTGACGACAGTCATAATGGGTGGCACTGCACTATAACCCTGCTGAGTATGGTGTGCATGTCCATGAACCATTATCACTGTAGATGTTAGCAGTACAGATGTACAAGACAGTACGGATGTTTGATTACAAATACCTTTGTATTTCACAGGAGTGTTCTACTAGTGGCCTGTTGACAGACTCACAACTACAAAAGGTACCAGAGTGACATGTGCATATCACACCAGTGCCAGCTACAGTAGAACAGGGTTAATGTGTTGTACTCCACCCTCATTGTAGCCCATACCACACAGACAAATGTTAGGCATCTGTGTATGTAAGGATGTGAATGGCCATGACCTGTGAGGAATAGCTGTGTCAGTGTTGTGAACAACATACAGAATGGGCTGTGTGGGTGAGGTAGGTGACATATGTGCACATTCTGATGAATGATATCAGCATTGTCACCGCTAGGTGAACATCCCTGTACCCATTAACTACCACTTAGGCTGTGGTCAACATTATGGACACTGTGTAAGGGGTGGTGCTGTGCAGAACATCTCCCTGCCTTGGTGACGTCTCCAGGCCCCTTGGGTAGTCATACGAGGTACCCATGTCATGACAGGGTGCCATCCATGAGCACGGAGATCATTGGACAGGCATATACAGCACTGGGGTGACCAATATTGGATCACATATCACCTTTAAGGGGTAATGGCCATGCTTGGATGGGCAATCTATGAACACCTTCGGGAATGCATGGATCATGCAATCCCAAATAAAACCAAGAACCAATCCTCCAAAGGCAGACGTCCTGTCTGGTGGACCCCAGCCATAAACAAACTATACAATAGAAGGAGGAAGCTACTAAATGATAGAGCAAAATCCCAAAAAGGGAAGGCATCACTAATCAGTATTAGCAAAAAACTACGGGCACTCATAAAATTGTCTAAGGCCAGCTTCGAGAGAAAATTGCACAGGACACTAAGGATAATCACAAGGCTTTCTTTAGTTATGTTAGGAACCTGGGTGGTAATTCCCAGATATGCTCAGAATTAGTCCAAAATGACAAAAAATACACTGAACCCACAGACATTGCCAACATCCTAGCTGACAGGTTCAGCGCAAACCTCTCCCCCCCCTCCCCACCAAAAGGGCAAATATCTATCCCAGCAGAGGGTTGCCCCCCTGACATCTCAGATGCTCAGGTAAGAGCCGCCCACTCCAAAGCAAAAAACACAGCATCAATGGAACCAGACAGTGTCCCGGGCTGTGTCTTACATGAACTCCAAGAAGAGCTAAACCCAAACATAAAACTACTGTTCAATCTCAGCCTTACTACAGGATATGTGCCCAAAGAGTGGCATACAGCAACAGTGGTCCGTCTCCATAAAGGTGGTGCCTTAATGGTTCCTGGAAACTATCGCCCCATAAGCCTGACTAGCTTGGTCTGCAAAGCTATGGAAAGGATCATCATGGACCTCATAAATAAATATATTGAGGACCTACAGACACTGGATCCTACCCAGTTCGGCTTTGTTAAAGGCAGATCCTGCCTCTTAAACCTGGATGATTTCTTTAAAACAGTCACCAAGGCCATTGACGAGGGGAAGGTGGTCCACACAGCCTACCTGGACCTCGCAAAAGCCTTCGATACAATACCCCACTCGGGCATTATATATAAGCTCACCAGCTTAAATATAAACCCCTATGTCACTAGATGGATTGCAAACTGGCTCAAGGACAGAACCCACATGGTTAGAATTGCTGGAGCCATGTCAGACTCCAAACCAGTTACAAGTGGTGTCCCACAAGGCTCAGTCCCGGGACCTCTCTTGTTTGGTATATATTTCTCGGTGGTACAGGCCAGCACGGAAGGACTGTGGCTGACCAAGTTCGAAGATGACTGCAAACTGGGTGCCATAATCAACTCTCCAGCCGACACAAGCATCCTCCAAAAGGGCCTCATAGAAACAGACAACTGGTGCCAGAGCCATGGCCTCAAGCTAAATGCCAAAAGGTGTGTAGTCATCCCCTTTGGCAAAAACAAAGTGCCCACAAATTACCACATAGGTGGTAATCCATTAAGTACAGAAGAAGTAATTAGGGACCTGGGGACCCAAGTTGATAGCAATCTCTCATTTGACAACCACGTAGCCAAAGTGGTTAGAAAAACATTTTATATAGCCCACCTAATCATGAAGGGATTCACATCTAGATCAGGGGAGGTCATCGTGCCTCTTTACTCATCCCTCATCAGGCCCATAATTGAGTACAATGCCCCTTTTGGAATGTACCTTACCAGACACCTGCAGCAACTGGAAAGACCTCAAAAGTACCTCACCAAGAGGATCAAAGGGCTCAAACAGATGCCATATGCTGCCCGGTTAAAGAAACTCCAGCTCTACTCAGTGGCATACCGCCTGTTCAGAGGCGATCTGTGCCTGACGATAAAGCCATGTCCAACCCGAATTAATGGACATGCTGCACCTCAGAAAATCCAAATCCCATCAAGCTACGCGCTCGAGAGACTTGAACCTCAGCACTGAAATAAATAGGACATGCTGGAGGGACAGATTCATAACCCAGAGGCTCCCTTCACTCTGGAAGAAAATCCCAGTCCAGGTTAGGCAGAGTCCCTCATTGACTCTCTTCAAGAGGAATCTTGATGAGTGGATGGGAGATCGTAGGTTTACCCCGGGTATCACTTCTGTGTCACTGTTAGACAGAGGCACAGTATACTAACCTCGAAAAAGGGCATAGCAAAATAAATGTAAAATGGGTGGTGAAAGCCAAACTCATATTGGCTAGGCTTATAAATGCCCTAGGGCAGATAGCCTAGTATGAACCTATGAACCTATGAATACCAGCCTTCACAATCCTCACCTCCACTATGCAGCATGCTGTCTACCTTGCATAAAGACATTTGCTACATCATGATGATGGACATGCTACATGTCCATATCCTGATCTGTAAGACATACGTCATGGACAGCCACCATCCTAATACTAGGATCGCCACATGCTGGACAGATCCCTGTGCCATACATGTGACATACTCCCGCCAAATCATGCAAGCCTTTCCATCAAAGCTGCACATGTTATCCCAGTCATACATGGTGTGATGGCCACATGGTAGATGTAGTATCAACTGTCCGGATCAGTAATGTGGCACTGATGCACCTCGCGGTGGCATAATGGCTGTCTGTTACAGCTAGGAAACCTTGACCGTACATGCTATGGTTGATAACCATCCCTGCGAATGACGTCCGACTAGCCATTGTCCCATATCTATCACATGGGCAACTCAGGCGATCTGTGGCAGGATGTTGAACAACTGTACAGTGCTGTGTAGATGTATATGGCAAAACACATGTATGTACAGGTGTCCATGCGTATGTGTGCATTGTCACTGCTCAAGTCCATTAAGGCTGTGTCTGTGTTGATATGTGACATATACACAGCATCAAGGTCAACAGCATTACTGTGGACACATCCAGGCATGTGCAGATAGGTAAGAACACCAGTGCAGGCAAATAGACATGCCCACATCAAGACACCATTCACATGGAGTATGAACACTGTAATGAGGTGACACACATATATGGTGATGATATCCAATGCATAACGGGTGTTACATGTGTGTGACACAAACACATCAGTCATATCAGTGTCATGATGATTTACAAAGATAACTGTGCAGATGTACTAGATGTCATAGAAATGTATGTGCAGCAGTATCTCTGTACATCTCTGAAACTGTGACCTGTCACCATCATTATGTCTTACAGATAATGCCTCGTACACGCCTTCCGGCAAACAGCCACCAGGAGGATGATGTTCTCATCCCCGTACCTCTATGAGAACTACGAGGTGTTGTTCAGGCATGTGCCACAGCATGCCCAGCAGCAGGACGACCTGTGGCAGGATCTACGCAGGAGGGTGAATGAATTGGGTGGCCATAACCGCACCTACCAGCAGGTGTGCAGACACTGCATGGACTTGATACGACATGCAAAACAACGTGCCACTGCAATCGCCAGGGAACAAGGTGGAACAGGTGGTGGGCCACCAACCCAGCCCCCACTCACACACACCGAGGAGCTACTGGCCAGTCTGGGGACACCCTCAGAACAGCATCCACACACACTAGCTGCCATCGTGGAGGTGGGTGTCTCCCAATCAATGAGCCTGGAGTTGCCTGGTAAGTCAGTACTGCACATATGGCTATTATATCCCATTTAGTTGCATGTGTCACTGTACATTATGTAAAGTAACAACATATGCAAGGTATGTGGACACACATGCTGCATACTACAGTATGCTACCCTGCGTATGCACACATGTGCATACTATATGCTATTATACAGGCGAATGTGTTAACATGCACAGTGCACCCTGTGGCTGTCATGCAATCATGGATAATGTTCATACTGCTGTGTCACCCCTATACAGGTACCTCTGGCGTGCCGCACAGACTTGAGTCCATTGCAAGTGAGACTGTCATCAGTATCAGGCATGTTAAAGCATAGATCTATTTGCCATGTGGCCAGTTAATAGTTGCACACTTGATGTTCGTTCCAGTCACGATATACAGGTCGCATCACCTATCATTCACACAGGCCACCCATGTGCAGTATATACAAATGAAATGATACACCGACTTGAAACCACAGTAGTTGTCATTGCTACATGTGTGGCCAGCTGTGCATACAATGGTGGAGGTGTTCTACAATGGAGGCATATGTAGTATGCATTCGAACAACATGTGTGGTACGCAAACAGTACCACACAGTGAGCTGTGATATGGGCAGCCCACAGGTGTCACCATTGTGTTATATGCCCCTGCATTGGGTGCACACATTGTGATGTGCCATCTGACATGTCCCAGACACGTAGTGTTCTGGCTGCAATATTGTCACACTATCCCATGACCCATACCCCACATACCAAACATACAACCCGTTGTCTGCATAGCCCTGTGGATGGTGACATATCTGACATCTATGGGTGTATGTCATATGGGACAACACAGACATGTGAGATAGATGGCCATCACACACATTTGGCCAACACATGCACACATGGCCATGGGGGATGGCCAGAGACACGTAGCCACACAGTAGATGTGATGTGTATACACCCTGTTGCACATTGTCCACACATGGTCCAATTATAGCCTTAGTTGACTGATTATACAGTTGATGTGGTACACTGGACATCCTAAAAGCCTGTGCACAGCTAGTGGAGGTGTCACTGAAGTCTACCATATAAGATCTGTTGAACATCACGACTGTGTCATAGCATGACAGTAGTCACCTGTACAGCTTCCACAGACATTGACACATCAGGCCACAGATACTGTACATTTCCCTTGCTGCTGTAGGACATCACCGTTAGCTGTGCACCTCGTGTGTGTGGTACATCAATGACATGTGGGAAATGGTGAATTGACATGTCCACTATGTGTGGACATGGTTGCCAGGCAGCTAAGACCCTGTAGTTGTTGTGCAGGGGTGTCATCTGTAGGTCCTCCAGTGACCTGTCACTTGACACAGCATGGTTTGGTGTGTATACACCTCAGCATCGTGGGTCACAATCCATAGTTATGTCATGGGTATGCATGCAGTTATGGCTATGCAATGTGTACATATTATGCATTGTACAGCAATATAGATGCATCATGATGCCATGCAATGGCACAGTGTCTGTACTTCACACTGTATAGCAATGTAGGCGGCTCACACTACCCTTCCATGCTCATGCACATTTGCTAAACATGCATTCTATCTGTAGGGCATACAGACAACACTGCAACGTGATGCCCATTACGGTGCTGTACATGTGTCAGGACACCATTGTGTCAGACATGTATGCATGTTAATGCACACGTCAGCAGATTACATGTCAAGGTCATGTCAGCCATGTGTACTGTTATCCTGTTCTGGTCCACATGGTGTATCACGGGGATGCATGCATACTACCATGATTGTGTGAACTGCATGGCTACTGATATGACACCTACTTGCTGTAGTGTGCACCCCTGGGAGGTATGCTTATTAACACTATTAATGTCTGAGCTGCATGCCCACTGCTGTATCACAGGCATGCTGCATGCCATCTGTCAAATCACATACATGGTGTGTCTGTGTGTGTCTGTGTGTGTGTGTCTGTGTGTGTGTGTCTATGTGTGTGTGTGTGTGTGTGTGTGTGTGTGTGTGTGTGTGTGTGTGTGTGTGTGTGTGTG